>NC_071575.1:56773242-57073242 GCF_024509145.1 Vidua macroura
ATAAGCCTCTGCCCAACTGGGATATGAGCTCAGTGTAACTAAGGCACACATTAGCATGAAAGAAAGTTTAATTACCACTCTCAACACTGTCAACTGCAAGGTTTTTGAACAATGAGGATTACATTCATGTCTCCTCAATAAACTCCCTGCTGTACTATAGGAAGATTTTCATTGGAGTTTGCCTAGATTTATTGTGAAACTACACATTATTATAAAAATGACAGCTTTTAGATGTCTTTAATGTAAATACATCCAACAAATATTTAATGTCTGAACTGTCCAACATTTTTCCAGATATTCAGGTGATGCTTCTGTGCTTGAAATAAAAGATGTATTTTTATTTAAAGATATTCCACAGTTAGTATTGGAAATACATTTATACTATATTTATATTTATATTTATATTTATATTTATATTTATATTTTCTGTCATATTTTTGAATATGTTGTCTCATGATCACCAACTAATTAGGGAACTAAATGGAGAATTTAGAGCATCCCATATCTCAACTGACCTTGTGTGTATCAGTGGAAAAGCAACAGGACACATGCATGAGATCAAATTATCGGCATTTCCTCTGACATGTTAGCAGTGATGAGGAAAGCAGATGGAAAAAAAAAACATATTAGATATTGATCCCTTTCTCATTCCTGCATACCCTTTAATTAGATTTAGATTGTAAATAATGCTATTGTATCTTGTGACAGTATGCATGAAATGATGGCCTGAACTGTATCCATGTATATTTTGAGATATGAGTCAAACTGAATGGTTGGAAATTTTATGCATTAGAAACATGTTTTTCGTGACATTGCAAATTTTCTTAAAAATTAACATTAAAAAAATAGAATGCACTTTTGAATGCATATTGAGGGAATAGACAATGAAAACTAACCAGGACACCAATATAGTCAGGATTTTTGTCCTTTTGTTATGCCATAGCTTTCACTGCATCAGCATCTGTCAAGCCAATACCATGCAAACAAGCAAACATCCATTTTACACACAGAGTAGTACCTCACAAAATTATCCTTCACAAAGCTGAGGTGAGTCCAGCAGAGTTTTTCAGCTTAGATCTGTTGTCACACAGGGTCTGCTCTCTGACTGTAAAACAAGATCTCTCCTACAGTAGATCACATCAACAGCCTGACCACAGGCTCCTATGTTTTGCCAGAACAGCAGCAGCCCTGAGCAGCTGAGCAGTCTGGATAATTCTCCTGCATGCTTTGAATTCTGGACAGGCTTATTAGCAAGAGATCTGTGTTATAAAACTGCAATTACACTGCATAGGGTGCTGTGCTACTTCCTGGCACACAGATGATCCTAGATATCTGTTATTAAGACAGCCTGGATTCAGGAGTTTGGTGCAGAGAGACAAGAATTTCACACAGGGACAATTCTATATTGGTTCACTTCACATTGTTATGCTCTGTTAATCTCAAAATGTCATGACTTCAATGATGTTAAAAACAAATACATGAAAGTATACACCTGAAACTAAATATAAGGCATGTAAGTAAAGTTACTGATTTGGATTTCCCATTCTGTTACGTAGTGGTGCAGAGTAGCAATGAAGTATATTCTTCTCAGTGGCGGCAAACAGGACAAGAGGCAAATTGAAGAACATAAAATTCCATTTTAAAATAACAATTTCTCTTTTGCTATTACTTTTTACTGATAGGATCATCAAACAGTGGAATAAATTGCTGAGAGAGGTTGTGGACTCTCCATTGTTCAAAGCACTCAAATCTGATTGATCAAGGTCCTGAGAAACCTGCTTTAGTTGACAATCTCCACCAGTCCCTGCCAAGTTCCACTATTCTGACAAAATACATATATTTTAGTGAATAAGTCAGCTGCTTTTAAATATATAATAATATGTATATTCCCTTTGAAGAGAATTGCATGAATATGCTGATGTCAGACCTTTCAAGTATTTTCTACTAGAGGATCAAAACTGGATATTTATTTTTTTTAAAATGGGTTACAGTCCCCCATGATAGGACAGATCAAAAAACTCAGCATGCCATAATATGAGTTACAAAGGTTCCTATTCAAAGCCATCTAGTAAAAAACAAAAATGCAGTTTCTTGAGATTTAGCAAGTCCCTTTTATTTTTCATTTAAAATACTATTCATTGCACTCCATTCCACATGCCATGCAATCTACTTCTCTGTTCCTTCCTCCCAAAGCACCACCAAACCCAAGTATTATGAAGGATTTTGGAGGAGGGGAGGAGGTAGAGAGGAAGATTGAAAGAGGTTAATCCAGCCATTTCTCTTATGGACTATCTGTTGCTAGTGACTTCTCAACATATGGATACAGCAATGGGCAGCAGTGCTGAATCTTAAAATAAACTCAATGAGATGGTCTGAATGGAGTAGTCTTAATGGAGTGGCTGATCTTCAGTAAACACAAGCCAGTGGGAAGTCATGGATTACAGTTGTGTATTAGTAAGTGCACTATGGTTCTCCGTTGCCTGCAATCTACTGTCAAAGTAATTCCAAAGCCTCAGATATCTGGAGCTGGCTGCATACAGGAGACAGCCATAAATACAATGTCAAACGCATTTGCTTTTCCTTCTTTAATCCACTGAAAATACAATTATCCCCAGAGACAGGAAATGAAAGAGACTTGGGAAAAGGGAATTTTTCTCAGTCCTACAGGAGATTGCTAAGAAGGGTGTCTTTTCAGGCTGTATTGGCTTCACTAATTTACTTATTTCCTGATTTCCTTCAGGCCTCATCACCTTTGTTAAGAAACTGTACTGTACTTTTTTTATATTTATGTCTGTAGTTTGAAAATTATTTTTTTTAAAGTTACTTAAGTGGCTTTGAGGATCAGTGGAATTTTGGCTTGAGTTTTTTTGGGGATTTGTTTGTTTGGTTTAGGTTGTTTTGTTTTTAAAGACAGTTGCTATTAAAATGTGCTGGATTAGAGACTAAATCCCTTGCAATTAATGAAGAAACATGTTACTGTAAAAAAACCCAAACAATTACAAGGGAAAAAGAAAAGCAGCTTCCAGGGACTTCAGTGAGGAGGATCACAGCTGCCCTAGGCCAGCTCCACCCAGCTTGGCCAAGATGGAAACACCACTGGAAAAACAGATTTAACAAAGGTCAAAACACTGCACAGCAGTGAAAAGTGAGGTAAAGCACTGTGAGAAACAGCCCTGCAGACACATGGATCAATAAAGAGGGAGGAGGGGAGGTGCTGTAGGTGCCAGAGATAAGATTCACCTGCAACCTGTGGAGGAGACCAGGGTGGAGCAGGTATTTCCCTGCAGCTCTTGGAGAGATACTGTTAGAGCAGATATGCAGATATCCACCCTGTAGCCTGTGGGAGATGACATGTGGATGGTGTAGGTGGATATCCTGGTTTTATCCAGGATGGTGAATTTTTACACAGTAGCTGTGAGGGGGCGGAGGCTGAACCCATGTGGATGTGTGGAGGTTGTTTTTCTACACCACTCACTTCACTGCTGGGGAGCAATAGTAAGGGGCTCTCACTTCTGAGGAGGGGCATGTGACTGGTACTGTCGAGGGTCTGCTGCCATTTCATTCATTGTCTCAGGGGTCATTTGGTGCTGGATTGGTCAGTGAGCATATTTTGCATGTAAACCACCCTAATTTTGTATACTTTTGTTATTAGTACTGACTCTGTTCCCCTTTGTTTTCTTGTAAATAGTTCTTATAACAACTTGGGATCTCTCTTTTGTCTCTCTCACCAGAGGGGTTGGGAGAAGGGGAGAAGCTTGTGATTTATTTTTAGTGGGAGAAATTAATTAGTGAATACCATATCCACACCTCTTTTATTGTCAATGCCTTGGACTAATTCTCTCAAGTTCAGCCTGTTTTTATTTAAAGATTAATTCATAGGTTATCTCCCTGTGCCTGTCTCATTTTCTCCCACTGTCCTGTGGAGGAGCAGGAGTGAAAACAAGGCTGTGTAGGTATCTGGCTGCAGGCTAAGGTTAATCCACCATAGGTAAAAAATCCAATTAAAGTTACCTTGAATATCAAGAGCAGCAGTATTTTTGAATTCACTGTCAAGATGTAGATAGATTCTGTGAAGAGTCTGTAGCCTATGAATATATGTATAGTATGTGCAGTACAGAAAGAATCCCACTGAAAGTACCCAACTTTTGTTAACAGTACCATAGAAGATGTGAAGAGAAAGTTTGTCTTGTAAAGATCAGCATCTCCAAAAGGCCAGAAGAACCCTCACATATGGAAGACTAAATATCTCTCCCTCTACCACCTAAGATCTACAGACTATATATCTAATTTTTTTTTGCCAATGTTGATGTCATAGCTCCTGAGTGTAACAACTATGACAGTGAGAAAGACAGTAAGCTCAAGCCAGAGCTTGAGCCAGAGTCTTTCACTATATATGTACAATATATACACATACATTTATATATTTAAGATAAAATTATTAATAAAATGATAAAGTTATCCTTTACCTGTGCTAAGATTATCCCACAGGTTGTTTTTTTTTTTCCTTTTAATTATCTATTTTCATACAATTTTAACCCAAGAAAGATGTTGTATTCAGGGCCTTGAAATAGGAAAGACTATTTGGTCTTTCAGCTAATTTGACACATATTTAATATCTTACCACATTTTCAGGTAGCAGAGGGATCAAGGTGTCTCATTACATAAGAGCATTTTGATATTCTCAAATGGTGCTGCAAGGTATAGCATTTCAATACTTGAACACTTTTAACTCTCACTTATTTAAGCACTGCTAATGGAATTAGAGAGTTATGCTGTTTCCTGACAGTAGGTATATTGTCCTGTAGATTTTTGCAGAACTTCCATTATCATTAAAGGGAGTTACACACTAGAGTAACAATGTCTATTAATACGAATAGCATCTTTCACAAACAGTCTTCTAAACAGTAATTTGGGTGTCCTAAAGCTCTCTAGTCATTCAGGAGAAATTACTCTGATGTCAACCCTTTAGCAGCAAAGAAACATCCATTCCTCTATAACCACTCACAAGAGACTCTAAAGCAAGACTTTTTTTTTGTTTGTTTGTTTTGGTTAGTGGAAATGTCTTCTATTCTTGAGCCTATTAACTTGTAACAATAGAAATAATAGGAGCTGAGACAGGTGTAGAAAGTTTAATTCTCTTCTTTCTTGTGAGCTTCAAATTTTAAAAGGGAGTTCAAAATTCATGATAAAAAAGGTTATTAAAATTCATGAATGCCAGTATAATATAATTTTGATCTGCACAGTTTTTCAGGGATTGTTGTCAGTTTCTATTCCACTGTTAGCCATCATTAACAGCAAATATGACAGATACACTAATGAAATCGATTTGGTCATGTTATCAATTTAATTCAAAAATGTAACCCCATTTTATTACCTTGTAAGTTATAAAGGCTTATAGGCTAATGTCATCTGTCACTGTAAGAGTTCTCTGCTGGACTCCTCTAATAAATAAATGTATGTTTATTTTATTTTTTTAATATTTTGAATTAATTACTTCAGTGCAGCAGTAATGCTGGTTTAGCTCATGGTAGGACGGAAATATTGGTCAATGGACTCCAGTAGGGCAACCTTTCAGTAAAATGAAAATAGCAATAGAGTATTGCCTTGGAACCTTGCTACAGCTGAGCAATAGATCACTGTGCTGCAATATTCCCTGCAGTCAGCTCTCTGTCTAAGAAATGAATACATTCCTCATACCCCTATAAGAGGTGTGCCTTGTTGTAAGGATGTTTTTTAAGGTACAGTGAAAGTAGGACTGTCCTCAAACACATACCTCTCTCATTAATAACATTAGAAGGCTCAGCAAGATATTCCTCCTTGTAGATGGCAATGTTTCTTTTGAGCATTGATTATCTGATGAAGCCACTTTATAACTTTTATATTTGTTTGGAAAAATAACAGACAAGGTTAGCTATCATTATGACAGGTGTCACGAGATGGCATCATTAGACACAGACCTCTGAATTATTTCACTGAGTGATTAAATGTTTAAACTTGGGAAACGTTTCAATTATGAATATAAGCTTAGGCATTATCTTAAAAAATTGAACGAATAGCAATATTTTTACTTCTGGTTCACATTTTTTCTTCAGGAAGAACTGTTTTGGAGCACAGGAAAATACTGTTGTATGTAAATAGTTCTTTTACAAGCTGATTGCCTTGTTTTTAGACTAAGGCATCTTTACAAGTAAATAGAAAGTCAACAAGCTTTACTGTGCGTCTATCTAGACTTCTAATTATTCACAAGACAGTAAAAGAATGATAAAAGACTTCTGAAAAAACAAAATTTTCTTTTTTAACTGGATAGAGATACTGAAGAAATCTTTAATACCTGTTCATCTCAGAAAGCCATTCAAATTGCAGTGGTTTCATATTATGCAACCTGTAAAAAATCCCCTCAAGAGTAACAAACCTAAGGGCTAATTGCCACCTGGCATACAAGTGCTCAGCTAGAGGCAACTAAAAGCTGGGCTTTTAGTTGGTACTGCACCACACAGTGCCAAACCCACACCAGTAGCCAAATCAGGATGACCAACCTTAAAATAATACCTTTAGGACTGCTGGTAACCATTGCAGTGGCTATGTCTACACAGCACTACTGGGTGCAACCAACGGGAAAAAAGGAGAGAAGAGGAAACTTCCTGAGTTTGCCAAACTACTTAAGGAAACTACAGTCACCATCTAAATAATAAAAAGTGTCCTTGCCATGGAGTCAGTGACAAAGATTTTTTCCAGTAATATTTTGTTAATCCATGAAGAACAAATAATGAAGTACAGGAAACACTAACCTGATGTCTACAATTAAATGCAAAGATTTCACAATAACTCTTCCCTCTAACTTACCGTATTTATCTTTGGGTTTAGACAGTTTTCATGTCTAAAATTTCCCGATTTGGAAGAAATTCTACAGCAACACATGTAAGTTCCCGGAAAAGCCTTCAAGTTAAGAACAAGGCGTGGCCATTTGCTCTTCTCAAGAACTGTCTGTGTCATTTTCAGGAGTGTTAGTTTCCTGTGCACAGTGAGGTCATCATTATTTACTTAGCTAGAATTTGTGCCCCTCCAGAGCTCACCCTCATGTGATTTATCTTGCATGAGCTGAAAGTTACATTATCATTCTCATGTTGCACTCTTCAATATTCTGAGAAGAAACAAATCTGTCTGTGGAGAAAACCAAGTGCTTCATAACTTCACTGAGGCAGAAATTTTAAGTTGTGTCAAATTAAACATAATTATCTTCAAACACCAGTATACTTTTTTGTTTGCTAATAGCACATTATTTAGGCTTATATGTTTTAAAGTTGCGGTCCATGTTGAATTTCTGCTCTGGAGTCTGCTAAATACATCTTTGTAGAAATGAATGGAGAGTGTAGACAGAAGGAGCCACATTAATTTTCATCTCTCCAGGTGGAGATTGTCTGCATATACAGGAAGAAATATATGACCCTTGTACTTGCTTTAGTCATTGTGCTGGGAAGGCCCTCTTTACTGCCACTGGGGGTCTGTGAGCTGTTTTGTGCAATGTGTTTGTACATTAACAGCCAGACTGCTAATGTACAAACACGTTAACAAATACATCAGGCTTCTACTACCCACTTTTTGTAGCATCTTCACAATTCAGTAAAAAATTCTGGTTGACAGCTGATGTCAACCTTTCCTGTCTTTATAGCCTCTGCCTGAGGTGGGTGGCATCTCTTGTTATTGACTGTATGAGAACCCATACTAAACCACCTGTCTGATTTCTTGGGAACATAGAAATGTATACATCAGCTTCTTCCAGTGCAGTGAAGACAGACAGTTGCTCACAGTGCTTTATACAATGGTTTTGAGGTAGTGCTCAAGCTCCTTAGATAATGTAAACTGCTCTCTGTACGTGCTAACATTGTTCCTTCTGCTATGTCAGACTCTATACTAACATAAATACCTTTGGAGTTTTTACTTCTAAACAAAGATCTTTGCAGAAATGTTCCTTTTTCATTCTAGATTTTGGTGTGGGTTTTATTTGTTTGTTTTCTTTTTTACATTAACAGTCCTTATATGTGTTTGGGTTTTTTCTTGTAGCTGTTCTTTGCATTTTATTGCTACTTATTAATACTTTTAGAAAAAACTGGGGTTTGATTATGTGTTAATCAACTAAGTTCATTTGCACAGATCTTTTAGCATCACTGCAGCACAATATAGTGTTTTAGTGTCACTTTCACTAGCCTAATATTGGCAACATCGAATTTAGAAAATTGTGGGCATGGTCTGTCCAAGCCAGATGTGGAGGACATCAGTGCCATGAGCACATTGTACTTTGTGATTACAGATACATACTGTAAGGGTCCTCCAATGGCTTGCTGGAGCTCTGAAAAGGCATAACTAGCATAGGATTACCACATTAAACCAGTGACTTGACCTAGGCATTGAGTATCTTGAAACCAACATTAGGATCTATTTCAAGAGCAGAAGTCCTTTTTCACATATTTCCAAAAATTTGACATAGCTGAAGCCACAATTACTTTGATGGTGTAAGAAATGATAAATTGACACTCCCGATTTTCAGTTTTCCATTTTCTGCTAATATTTAGTGATCTATTTTGTCTCTGCATGTCTTCATATGCCTCCCATATCCTCACTAATCTGTGTAATTTACTGATACTAAAAAACTGTGCAATTTCAGTATTCATATTTCATTCATAGTCAGAAGGAGTACAGGAACTTGCGTTGATCCTCCCACACAATTGCTCAGTATTAGTCACTATCTATTCTGGCTTATTGTCATTTCCACTTTTTAGTTTAGTTCCCAGTTTTTAGTTTATTTTTAATCAGTGACAGAATTACCTTTTCTATATTACCCATGGGTCTCTAAGTTTAATGGAATTTATATCTCAAAAGAAGACAACCATTATCAGTAAAATTCTTATCTCTGCAGTTAAAATAATGTTTCCTTTCTTATTTCCCTGTTTCAAATAATACTCCTTTTGACTCCCATACCATGTATTGAATACTAAAAAACACTTATTAAACACTACATACTCTGAAATGAAAAATTTAATTTTTTCTCTGGTCTTGGTTGTTTTTTCCTTCAGTTTCTTTCTTGACCTCCTTTCTCCACTCAAGCCCCAGTCTGAAAGCAGAAGTAGAATATTGTGATTTCTGTCCATCTTTATTTGCTTAAGCCCAATATGAGAGATTGATTACTTTAATGTAGGATCAATTCTGTGATGTCAGAAAAAAATAGTCAAGCCATTCCTGTCTTTGTCTGTTATTCATGTATATGTGATTCTTAGTATACATCATACAAAGCTGTTTAAAAGGAAATGTCTTCTTATGTATTTTTTTAATTGGAAAAGATCCTGTATATATGTAAGTTTATGTGATGAAAGAGCGGGTTTTGGGTGTGGCTTTCTCCCCTGATTAAGTATAATAGATATTTCAATTTTGGTTTGGTTTGGGGATTTTTTGTGTTGTTTTTTTGTTTGGTTTTTGTTGTTGGTTTTGGTTGGTTGGGTTTGTTTTTTTTTTTTTTTTTTTGTTTGTTTGCTGTTTGTTTTGTTTTTTTTGCTTTTTGTGTTTTTTTTTGGCGTCTTATGCTACATCCCCTGCTGGCTTGTTAATTTTTTCTTTCCACTAGATCAGTTCCCCAGGAATTCAGTGCTATGATTTTTCGGTCATCCAATCATTTGCCACCTTCTAGTTCAGCTGTTCCTCACAGCTATAAAGGCTTTTCAGACACAGTGCTGAATTCTTTATTTTCTTCTCGAAACTCTAATTAGTAATCAGGATTGTGATGAATAGGCTATATGAGATAGTAACTGCCTGGGTTAAAGATTTATGCAACAGCACATGGGTACAACTTCAGTAAACAAGTAAATGATTGAGAATACCACATAAAAACTGAGCTGTTGCTAAGAAGAAATGAATTGGGAAAAAAAAAAAAAAAAAGAAAAGGCCAAAAGCATAATTATGAAATTGGTGAATGATGTGTCACATTGATTGCTATAGTGTGCTAATGTTTGCTCCATTTGATATCCCAGATATTAAAAGCAGTGCTTAAGTGTGTCCTTGCCCAGGCTAACAGAAAGCTACATAGAAGGTTTTTTCAAAAAATTTTTGGAGGTTTACTGCAGTTCTGAAGGTTGTTTTTATTAGTCTATTATGTGTTTTAATGTATTATTCTGTTCCTTTTCAAGCATGTTTTGAAAAAGTTACTTGTGTGCAAAATGAGAAATGACGGATATTTAATAGCATTCAAATAAGACATTACCCTCTGTGTTTCAAATTCTGCTTTGGAAGAGGCACATAAAATACTTTCAGAAACAAACAATTTTTTTTTTATGTAACTTAGTTTTGTAAAATTAAAGTTCACAATATTCTGAAAACATATTGTTCCTGAGAGAGAAACATTTCACCACTGCTCTTAGAGTAGTAATTCACAGTGACAAAGGCAGCCAGTATATTTTGTTTGTTTAAAACTATACATTCTGGGGGAGGACGGAAAACCACAAAACACATTTTAAGTGTTTTGAAGTGTTTGTTGTACACAAGAGACTCAGAAACTAGAACGCACCTCTGAAGAGTAATCAGAATCTTTTTTCTTTCATAGTTCTTATCCAGAGTAGACCTTATAACCATGTACATCTACCCTTTTTTGTCTATTTAACGTAATTAGAAAAAAAAGACATAAGGTTGCATATTCAGAACTCATTGGACTGTACGATTCTAGATGTAAATATTTCAGATGTCCATTCTTAGATTCTCTTGTTCTTAGAGGATCCATTTTCCTGAAAATAAATGACCATAATATGATCTGTAACTGAACACATCAAAATGAACGTACCCAAGACATGAAAATGGAAGGGTAAAACTTCAAAACACAGTTCATGTCCTCAATTTCCAATTCCATCTTCCTCTCTGTGTTCCTACCTTTCTTATCATCTGGTGAAATTCCTTTGGTGATGTCATGCTCAGGGAACAAGTCTCACTTATAAAAGGATTTTCTTTATTTTTCATAATTTAGCTGAACCAACACAAAACTGAATACTGTAAAGCAACAAAAATGATGCAACATCTTTCATTTCTTCTGTGTTTACTAAATAAGGCTACGAAGCTCCCTTTAAAATAAATCAAAACAGAGAGTTGGTAGAGTGAGGGATCTGGCTCTTGAGGTCTACATATACAGTAAATCTATTTACCATCATTTATTGCATGACATTTTAAACCTGACATTGGTCATTTATAGTGCAGTCAGTCCATAACACTTTACAAGTGGCTGGGCTTTAATTGCTACTTTGATACTGGTCAAAATCCTGTGATTAAATAAGAATTTTGTATATATTTATTTTGCTTGAAGACAAAATAATCCATAGTTCATATTTTCCTGCAACCTATGCATTATATAAGCCTCAGTGTTTGAGTAGGCTTTAAAAAAATTCTTTAATCAACTTTTCATTTTTGTACCTTTCATCTATGGTCACTTGAATAATCTCTACATCTTTTTCTTTAGTAGAATAGAACTAGCATAACACTAAAAGTTAATTGGAGTATTAGGTAGTATACTTGAAACCGTAATACATTTGCCAGGAAGAAATTAAGCTCCCTTGTTGAGTGTATCATACCAATATGTACTAAACTTTTATGCCAAAAGGTACAGTAAAAGGAACATGGTTTTGTTTCTGTTTTATCATAATTTCTCCCTTGTCTATGCTGTCATTGCTAAATTTTCACTAACCAATAATGCTGAAAAAGTGGGCTTTCTAACAATGAGGTAAAACACTGAAAATGGGATCAAGGAATAGGCTTCAAATTGACCCTTACATAAAAATAGGGGAGGGAGGGAGGGAGGGAGGGAGGAAGGAAGGGAGGGAGGGAGGAAGGAAGGGAGGGAGGGAGGAAGAGAGGGAGGGAGGGAGGAAGAGAGGGAGGAAGAGAGGGAGGAAGGAAGGAAGGAAGGAAGGAAGGAAGGAAGGAAGGAAGGAAGGAAGGAAGGAAGGAAGGAAGGAAGGAAGGAAGGAAGGAAGGAAGGAAGGAAGGAAGGAAGGAAGGAAGGAAGGAAGGAAGGAAGGAAGGAAGGAAGGAAGGAAGGAAGGAAGGAAGGAAGGAAGGAAGGAAGGAAGGAAGGAAGGAAGGAAGGAAGGAAGGAAGGAAGGAAGGAAGGAAGGAAGGAAGGAAGGAAGGAAGGAAGGAAGGAAGGAAGGAAGGAAGGAAGGAAGGAAGGAAGGAAGGAAGGAAGGAAGGAAGGAAGGAAGGAAGGAAGGAAGGAAGGAAGGAAGGAAGGAAGGAAGGAAGGAAGGAAGGAAGGAAGGAAGGAAGGAAGGAAGGAAGGAAAACCTTGCTATGAAGAGCAATGAGTAAAATATTTTACACTCTATTTTTATCAGTACATAAAGACAAAAAAATAAAAATAAAATAAAAATAAAAAATGCCTTCCAACAGTGCAATGGTTGAATGCATTTATGTAATATAAACAACATTATTCTTTGCTTTTTCTACACAGTCCTCTCTGGTCATGCTTTACATCCAGAATGTCCCAATGGAAGAAAGCAAACGACACCGGTCACTTCAGAGACAACTGAAGTAATAAAACACAACTTAACTCTGAACCACTTTTCATGACTGTCAGAGTTATCACGTTAATTGTTAAATAGGATTTTCTACAAATATACAACATATAAAAACTGTTAAATATATAACTTTAGGCTTTTCAAAATACATTTAATGATCTCTTTCAAACAAGTGTTACTTTTGTTTTCTCTTTAATTTGCTTTCTGGTGCTAAATGGTGTATCAGATGAGACATAGGCCACAGATGACCAAACATGCTCTTTGCAAATACTGTATTATCCAACTTTAACTATCAAAAATGGAACTGTAGAAGAGGCATGTTTAACTGGTTAAAACAGAAAATGATTTTAGTACGAGAAAGTCAATCTAAGTACAGAGGAATAAAGGTGCTGTGTAGACAGTTTGTGTTCTTTTTGTCCAAGTTTTTCAAACATAGGTCATTTTCTCTCAGTGCTCCGTTATGTTCTCTTGAACATGGCATTTCAAGAGCAGGTCTCTGTGTTAGTTTTTACTTCAGCTTTCCATAAAGACTTCTGCTGGACAACATTTCAGCTTTGTGAAAGCTGGAATCATGTCTTTGTGGAGACCTTCAATTTAATGACATAACTCTCTTAAGAGTAAGATTGTGTCCACTTTAAAATAGCTCTTTGGTCTATTGTAAATACTGAAAGTATAAGAAAATAAAAGCAATTCAGACAGTTTAGGGCACAAGAAGAGTTTCTCTTTTGCACCTCAGTGTCCTCCCATAGGCAAAACAGTCTTCTCTAAGGCTGATTGGGATGATACTCTTCATTGTAGCAGACTCTTCGGATTGAAACATGTAGGTAACAGCAAGTCCAGCAGTGGTGTATAACGCAGATGAAATGTTAACCATGAACGTTTTTGTATTGCTAATGCCCAAGCATATCTCTTTTTTCTATATTCCTTATTCCAGTGATCCTTAGAATGGTAGAACAAACTTTAGCTCATAATGCAGAGGAATTATGCTGTCATTCATGAGATACAGAGAAACAGACAGTTGAGTTGATGACATATAACAGATGATGATCAACAGCAGTGAAACTTGACTAAGTTAAGTAGCTCACAGAGAGCCTAAACCACTCCTACGAGGATTCTGTGTTGCTGCATTTGTCAGGAGACCTGTAAATCAATAAGAACAAATGAGTCAGTGTTTTAATTTACAATTCTGCTTGTCTTTGCTGTCCATTATCATAAAATATACTGTACTGAGGTTTTTCAAGGAGACAGTTAATGAATTAGAAGATATTTATTTTGCACAGCATTTACCCTGAGAAAAAAAACATATGAAAAATCATATATTTTATTATAAAAATGTTATACTTTAATAATTATTTCTAATAAATTATAGCTTACAATAACGTCAATGCCATTTATATTCTACTAAGCTTCATGCACATTCCTTCTCATAAAAATCACAGAATGTTCTTTTACACACATTAAAGTTACAAACAACAATGTCAAATATACATGGTGATTAAGATTACTTTTACTTTTTATGTTCAAGATGTAATGAAAAATGGACTTGAAAGCCATGACCATGTATTAAAAATGCAAAGATGCTTGTACTGGAGGCTTTTCTGCAGTTAAGTTTACGAAGAGCACTAGACTGTGCCTAATTTAAGCAATACTGCCCTCTAGCGATGCTATTACAAGTGCAAATTAATGTAAATAATGGCTATTAATAGTCAATTTAATCAGAAATTTGTTTTAGTTACACACCAGAAAAAAAACAAACAAACAAAAAATCAAAACAAAACCACAAGAAACACAGAATACAATAAAAATGGGCAAAGTACTGCCCAATGAACCTGTTGCAAAAACAAGTGAATGGAAGAAGCATTTCTAAAGAGAAGCAAAGTTCACACTATTAAAGAAAACAAGAGTACTGGAAGACAGCACAAACACAAATGAGAAAATAATGACTTATTTATACAACAAAGAGCCAGCTACTCATGCTCACCCAAAATATGTGTTTAGAAATGGTTTAAAGATTCCACAGATTCTGTATACACCAAAATGTTGTGGGGTGTATTAAGCAAGCATGATTGTTACAAAATGCTGTTTGCATTTTCAAACACTATCTTCTGCTTTGGCATTGTTCTGTCTCCAAGTAGTCAGAACTGTTATTATTGATGGAAATACCATGCAAAACTCCATAAAATACTGAACAGTGAATGTAAAAGAGCAAAACAAATAAGAAAATCCAATTCAATTGGTTTAAACCATATATTGAATATTGCATTTTTAACCTAATCAGTACCAAGCAGTACATGAAAGAAAAATCTGCCTCCAAATCAATTTAGTGACAGCTTGAAACATATGGATCTCTATATATATGCATGTAGAAAGAAAGAAAGAGAGAGATAGACAGATGAATACTTTCCTTACAAGGCATAAAGTGTATGTCATAGATTTCTGCTTTTGTCCTCTCACCTTTTCCAGGAAAAAACACCCCAGAAATCTTGCAAACAGCCTTTCCTTTTCGGACTAGTGATCAGATCTCCAAACCACATGGCCTCAGACAGGCTGAAGGCAAAAAACCTGGTTGATTATTGTGATATATTCCCCTTCTTAAATATACTTTTAGCAAGAGAAATAATGTTTTGGTTCTATTAATTGCCCTCTTTCCTCTTTAAACTCTTTCTTGACCTTCCTGTAATGCCCCTTATTTTTCTTCCCGTTAGAAAAGAACACAACTTTTAAGGTAGTAATACTTTTTAGGTTGCAAGACACAAACCAAACAATTTATGGTTTATTAGGTCTGAAAGTAAACTAGTATGTGTTAAGAATTAACTTGACATAGCTCCATCTTTCCTTTATAATGCCAGAATGGCCCACAGCTAAAAGCAACAGCGTAAACTGCTGATGGACTGTATGCTCAGTGTTTTCATAGTGTGCTTCTCTACCATATTGGTCCCAGGAAGAAGAGAGACTTCAGGTGCAATGACATACATTCAGAGATAACCATCTGCTTTGTCATTTTATGGTGATAAAAGCCTCCTTCCTTCCTTGCTATCCCTGTCTCCACCTTGAACACCCCTACTGCATGAATATGGTATTAACACTTTAAAAGAAGATGAGAAGAGGGGAGAAAATTATGCACTTTAAAAATGCTGAGGAAGGGCATAGAGCAGGCTTGAAGTAAAGTGATGACAGGAAGAGGAACAGATTAGAAAACAGGAAGTGAATTTATAACTTTGGACAATGACAGGAGAAAATGAAATTAAAGGGGGAAAAATGTATATGTTAGCCAGGGAAGTATAAACATCATTTATTAATGAAGCCATGAAATATAAGTAAGATAGTTAATAAGATTAACAGATAAAAAGGAGAGAAAAGATAGCAGAGAGCATGATGAGTCCAGAGAAGAGGAAGAGAATGCACACCTACCCTCCCACCTCCTGTTTTTTCCCTTTCGTTCCTCATTACAGGTAAATTAATCACTCCCCAGAAAAACAGACAGATCAAATAAGAGAAAAGAGGGACTCCTAAAAAAAATAAAAAGGACTAGTTTACTATTTACAATAATAGTGCAATCCATAGAATATAATCATAGAATCTGTTAGGTGGAAAAATACTTTTAAGACCATCAAATCCACCCCAGGACTGCCAAGTCCAACACTAAACCATGTCCATAAGGACCACCACAAATATTTTAAATACTTCTAGGGATGGTGATGTGTAGTCTTTTCCAAAGCTTGACAACCCTTTTAACCCCTCTTTTAGTGAAGAAATTTTGACTAATATCCAATATAAACCACAGAAGTGCAACTTGAGGGTGATATCACTCATTCTGTCACTTGGGAAAACAGCCCTTATGGCTACAACCTCCTTTCAGAGTGATAAGGTATCTCTGATCCTCCTTTTCTCCAGGCTAAAGAACCTCAGCTCCCTCAGCCGCTCCTCAAAAATCTTCTGCTCTAGACATTTTCCCAGCTTTGTTGCCCTTCTTTGGATATACTCCAGTATTTCAATGTCCTTCTTGTAAATGAGAAGCCCAAAACTGAACACAGGATTGAGATGTGGCCTCACCAGTGCCAAGTACAGGGGGAAAATCACTATCCAGTCCTGCTGACCACTCTGTTGTGAATACAAGGATTCCATTGGCTTTTCTGGCTGCCTGAGCATAGCTGGCTCATGTTCAGCTACTGTTGATCAGCATTCTCAGGTCTTTTTCTGCTAGGTTGTTTTACATCCACTCTTCCCCAGCCCTGCAGCACTGCATGGGGCTGTTGTGACCCAAGTGCAGGACTCACCACTTCACCTTGTAGAAACTCCTATACTTGTCCTCAACCCACTGATCCAGCCTGTCCAGAGCCCTCTGCAGAGTCCTTCTATACTCCAGCAGATAAACACTTCCATCCAACTTGGTGTCATTTGTGAACTGACTGGGGGTGCACTCAGTACCCTTGTCCAGATCATTGAATAAGATATTAAGCAGAACTGGCCCCAATACTGAGCCCTGGGGAACACCACTAGTGACTGCCTGCTAGCCAGATTTATTTCTATTCACCACAACTCTCTGGGCTCAGCCACACAATATTTTTTTTTTTTTATCCAGTGAAGGGTGCATCTATCAAAGCAGCCAATTTTGCCAGAAGAATGTTGTGGAAAACAGTGTAAAAGTCTTTACTAAAGTTCAGGTAGACAACATTGGCAGCCTTTCCCTCATTCACTGAGTGGGTAGCCTTGGCATCAGATGAGGTTGGTCCAGCAGGTCAATACCTTTCATAAACCCATGCTGGCTGGGCCTGATCCCCTGTGCATATGCCCCAGGATGACACTCAAGAAGATCTGCTCCATAACCTTCCCTGGCACCAAAGTTAGACTGAAAGGCCTATAATCTTCTCCATAGAAGCCCAAGGTGGCAGTTCTGCTGACCTCCCTTTTTTACAACTCCAAGAATTGAAACACATGAATTGAAACACATGAGAAGTACCACTTCCCTAACAGGCAAGTAAAATGGTGCTCTTGATGGCTGTTTGGCAGCAATTTTTGGAATATTAATTAGCTCATCAGATTGCAATAATAACTGTAAATTAAATAACTACTTACATAAAACTGCTTCAAATCCTGGGAAATTGGTTTTTGCACTGTTTTGGTTCTTTTTTCACTTCACTTAGGAATTTTCTAGCAGCATCAAATTAAAGAAAGGCTGGATAACTATCACATAGAACAACATTTTTTCTGTTCATACACAGAACTCATGTCATTTCTAGGTACCAAAGCACATGTCTGTTTGTCACTGAGTTCAGTGAAGTCAGAATTTCTTCCCAGCTCTTCAGACAGCAGGTCCTGCTTCCTTTGGAAGGAGTCAAATATTTAGGCTGTAAGTTTGAGTTTCTTCAAATTTGAGGTACTGAGCAGGCATCTAGTACCAGAGATTAAAATACTACTATATACTTTCTGACTGTTTACATGGTGGAAGTCCAAGCCCCTGCATGTTACACAGGAATCTGCTCAAGAGGAAAACAAATTTTCCTGCTAATAATCCAAAACATAAGAAGCAATACAGTTCACATGACCATATGCATCTTTCTGTTGTTCTTGGGTGGCTTGAATATGTCCCAAGAGTGTTTGGCTTATTAGAGCAATTATAACACATTCCACTTAATTTGTCTTACTCTGGAGGGAGTAGAATAAGGGTCAGTCTAGACCCAACTGTGCCCTAATGGCACATAAAATATTTTATTTCTTCACTTTTATGGTCAAAACAAAGGAAAAAAGTTATGCAAGTCACCTTGAGAAGATAAGAATATATGATGCTTTGCTGACTTACACAAGCATTTCACCAAAAGAAACCCCCACAAAAACCTCTCTTTCAGTGTAGCATCTAGGATTTAACTGAGTGACAAAAATGTTTGAATTTCTCATCACAACCAGAAAGTTGAGCCAGGCTTACTGTAAGTGGCAAATATTTTCAGTTAGGATTGGGTTTCAAGTATGTCTTGACCTTTTACTTTATATGGAATCCACATAAATACCAACAATTCCATGTCAAGCCTTATAAAACTTTAGCAGTTTCACCTGTTTTTTCACTCTGTGTTTTTAGAATAAAAAGTTCACCAAAGTTGTGGTTTTTGCTACAGGAGCCAAGTGCTCTCACATGACTCCTATTGCAGTCACATTGGCACTCTTTGATGACAATTCTATTATGTTTCCAGAACTGATTTCTGGAAATTTTCTGGATACCTACAAGTAATTGGTCATATTAAAGATGTTTCAGTGCTGCTTAAGAGCTGAACTACTTGTATAAATTCTGTGTCTTGCACTTTCAACTACAGTCTTATGCCTCTGTGAATCGTAGGATTCTGTGCAGCATCCGTGAGTGCAAACAGCTTTTTTTTATGTTTGGGTTCTTTTTACCCAAGAAAATTCACAGAGATGGATGCTGGTTGAACCAGTCTCTGAATCACAAATCTACTTATAATAGAAACAGTTCCAAACCTTTTACCAACTGACTGCAAGTCAGATAAACAGCATGTATTTCCCCTCTGCTTCTGTGGCTCTCAGTTCCAGGTCCCTAAACAACTAAGCATATATGATGCAGAAAGAAAGATGTAAAAGCATTAAAATGCCCTAGGAAAACCTTACACTGCCTTGCAAGACACCTCCTGCTTTATGGGAATAAAAATGTAAATTTCTGGTGATGATCCAAGGAGCAGCAATGATCTGTTTCATTCATGAGAACTCCCATAGTCCCTCCTGAAAATGTATTTTGTTTCCTTCCCTTCCTCTCCTTTTCTCCATGCTGTTCATATATACAAACTGAATTGCTTAGTCTTCAGAAAAAAAAATAGAAGACAAGTTACTCTAACTATAAAGTATCTAAAGCTATTAGGAATAAGAAAAAGAAACATGAAAGCTACCCTACTTAATGCTGTATTCTGTCTCACTAAGCTAGCCACAGGAAGAGCAATTTCAGAGTTCAAACCACAGTACCTACGGAACTAGGAGTTATAAGATTGAACAAATTTAGTGTCTGTGCTTCTGGATGAATATTTATAAGAAGAAGTGTAATGTATTAGGTAGTGTATATGCAGGTATATTTTGCCGTGCCGCATTCCAACAAAGTAGCAGATAGCTGAGTTACAGATAGCAGAATCCCATTATCAGCCACCTTCAAAAAGAACATGCTTTTTAACACCCATTGTATGTTTCTTTTCACTTCCACTATTCAAGCCTGACACAGAAAGAAGTGTTTATTCCCAATCTGAGACTCTTTGCATATTTTCCCCAATAACTATTTTAATATCACTCTGTCTTAAAAAAAATCCCAAAAAGTCTCATTTCCCCTTAAATAACACTTTTAGTCCTATCTTCTCAACTTCCCCAGACCATCTGCCAGGACTGTCATCATGATCATTAATTTCCTTTTCTGTTAAAACCCTTTTTGTCTCATATTACCTTTTTTTAAATTACAAGATCTTGGAATACACTGGGTCAGATCATACGCTCCTTTCTTCTTCTGAATTGCCTATTACTTCATAAGCAATAGCAGTGAAGGAAGTGGGACTGTTGTTATAATTAGATAATCCTTACAATGACTGAAAATGTTGGAATCACATGTTGTAAACCAGCTGAAATACATCTGAACCTGGGTCATGCAGGTACCCCTTGTTTAAGAGCTCAGCCTTAAGCATGTGTAATTACACAAGTTTGGTTTGTGGCATCTGAGTATATGCTAAGGAAAGCAATGAAGGTGTCAGAATCACAGACTCATTTAGGTTGGAAAAGATGCCTCTAAGGTCATTGGCTCCAATCTTGCATCATCACCTTGTCAGCTAGGCTATGGCACTAAGTACCACGTGCAGTTTTTTCTCCAACTTCTCCAGGCATGGTGACTCCACCACCTCCCTGCACAGCCTGCTCCAATGCTTGACAACCCTTCTGTGAACAAATTCCTCCTGACGCCAAACCTGAGCTTCACCTGATACAGCTTGAAGCTGTGTCCTTTCCTGTCACTAGTTGCTTGAGAGGATGATCCCTGCCTTTTACAGCCTCCTTTCAGGTACTTGTAGAGAGCAATAAGGTCTCTACAAGTAGAGACCCCTGAGCCTCCTTTTCTCCAGGCTAAACACCCCCAGCTCCCTCAGCTGCTCCTTACAAGGAGTGCCTTGTGCTCCAGCCCCTTCACCTGCTCCATGCCTTTCTCTGGACACACTCCAGCATCTTAATATCTTTCTTGCAGTGAGTGGCCCAGAACTGAACATAAGATTCAAGGTGTGGCTCACCAGTGCTGACTAGAGGAGGAAAATCACTGCCCTAATCCCACTGGCCACACTGAGGTCAACATTGGTCCAAAAGAGAAAGACAGCAGCAAGAATATCTGTCCTCAGAAGATTCAAAGCCCTTGGATACAAAGGTGATCATGGGAGATTTTTTCTCAAAGTAGCATTTAAAACTGTTGTGGATAACAAAAGAGCAAGGCAGGCCTCATTTCACCCCCTGTGAAAGTCTAAAATCAGCTCCTTCAAGCAACATGGGTGGAAAGAGGGAAGGATGAAGAGGATCACACATCTTATAAGGCACAACAATGCAAAGCAGTGTGTTTTCATCTCTCACGTGCTGGCTAAAATACTAAATATCCTTAAATTAACTCCAGATAAAGACCTTGAGCAAGTAACTCAATTTTATCTGATTTCTTTCTGCTCTTATAAATTGGTTAGAGGTGTGCACATATATGAAGGTTAACAGCAGATAAAACTAAGAGATTTGTAACTGGTGTGAAATTGTAAACTTGAAAAATTACTACTTCTCTGTCACCCTTTTATTCTTCAAATAAAAAGCAACAGCAATATTAGCATGATTGAAAGTATCTAAGAATAGCCATGGGCTTTCCTCAGGATACTGAAAAGATATCTGGAGTTATTTTATATTTATATATTTATTTAAATCTATATTATATATAATATGTATAAATTTATATTGTTATATTATATTATATTATATTTATTCTATTCTATTCTATTCTATTCTATTCTATTATATTAATTATATTATATTATATTATATTATTATATTATATTATATTATATTATATTATATTATATTATATTATAATATACAATTTCTGACACTTTTCTCTAAGGTAGGAGACAGGTTCAGATTAAATTACCAATGTATCTAAGAATTTATTTTTTATTTAAATACAATACTTTAATTTTTACTGAATTCTGAATGTTCATACATATATATCTATATTCAAAGACTATATTCAAAGACTAACAAATCTTAAAGTTTTAAGCTTAATTAAATTAAATCTTTTTGTGAAAAATAGTGATTTAAATATTTCTGTGTGCTAATAAATCTATGCATTACAATTATCTTCCATATAATAATGCTTTTATTGAAACAATAGAAGAGTATTTTATTAAGAGGGTGATGTGACTTTTAATTTTAAAGTTTAAAAAATAATCTTGCCTATAGTTAAATTTATTAGTCTAACACATGGTAAAATTTACTAGTCTACATCATGGAAAAAATAAAGAAAAAAAATAGTCCACACACAAATATAAGATTTAATTTTTCTTTTCTAATTACAAGGAGAAGATTGTTCAAGGACATCTGGGAGTACTATCTGATTGATTGTGTTGGTTCAGCCAACAGGAGGTTGGGATGAAGCAAGGTTAGTTGCACATTCAGTAAAAACTGGAACAGTGTTTTATTAAGACTGTGAAAAAAGTTGAATAATACATCAAAAGTGCATCATGCTTTTAGAGGGAATATTTAGGATGTTTCACCCATTAAAAGAGCTAATTCTGACTTTAAAAGCATGAGCTTTAAACTGGAAGTTCAATTGGTAGTGAAGGAACTGCATAATCAATGTTCACCAGTGAGATACTTTGCTTTATGTACTCCATTTGACAAGTGATTGTTTAAGAAAGCAGTCATGTTTCTCATCATTCCAGAAAACAATGCAGCACTGTAAATTACTTCTGACAAGCAATCTTTAGAAGTATTTTGTGTATCAGAAATAAATTTTTGTCTTTGGAATTATTCTGCTTAGCCTTTGTCTAGAACTTGAATAGAAAGTCGTAAATGGACAATTATAGGGAATCAGAGTAGAGGAGGAATATATATATATATATACACATATATATATATATATGTATATATATATATGAGATAAGAAGAATGCAGAAGGGTTTTTATTCTCTCAGAGACATGTTTAAAAACAAAAACAGGAACATACACAACATTTTTCTGTAGAAATAACACACAGACATTCACTGAAAGCAGAACAGCAAGTGTGGTCTTCAACACAGCTCACATGTAGGTAGATATATAAACAGAAGAAAGTTTATTACTGCTCTTAGTCCTTACGTCCTCTGCAAAAGGGAAAATCCTCTGAAAGTAAAATTTTCTAAAATGGAATTGTTAGACAGTCCTCTAATATGTACATGGAAAACAAAATAAGCATATAATAGCATAAAATAGTTCAGTTTCTTAAACCTTGATCCTATTCACTTTCTGTGAAAACCCCAAAAGTCCTGGACTAACAGATTGTTACATCCCTGTTAACAGGTTTATGAGATTTAGTTCCTGGCCCTAAAGACGATTTTCAAAATGACAAAAATCTTTCCCTAAAACAGCTCACCACAGAAACAGTGAGGTTCTTCAGGAACCAGAAATGGATATTCTTCAAAAAGTCAACTATGATTTTTTATCAGATTAAAGCCAAGGTTTTCTAGAGATCCTTCAAACCATCATTCAACCATAGACATTCTGAAAGCACAGTGGGAAATGTAGTGACTTAACACAGTGTTTTCTTCGCAATTTGAGGAGGGAGAGAATATTTCTTGAGGTAAGGGGAAAATTGACAGGTGTAGGGGATTGTGCATACAGCAACATATGCTGATCTTCTCTTTAATGAAAATGTATCCATACACCTTATAAACATTCAAGTCCCAGTTTTCTTCATTCCAGGAAATGTTTATGTTTGTTTTGTGATATATTCTTATAATCCCCACTAAAATATCCTTTTGCACACCTATGATCATCTTCCAGTTTTAAGTTGTGCATGACTATGGTAAAGAAGTGGGAAGAAGAATGCAAGAGGAAATTTAAGGGTCATTATCCCAAGCTAGCCAATTAAGACTATTTGATTCCCCTAGAATAACACCTTTAGGCACAGTGCAAATATATTTAAACTTAACACAGGTTATGGATGGAGTGTCTCAGAAACAACCAGTGTTTCAATGACTACTGAGGCAGAGCACTGTGCACTGTGCAGCATATTGGATCAAAATTCTTTGGCAAGATCAACATTACTCTCTCTACCCTGTTTCTCTGCTGTTTTGGCAAGCAGTTCTGTGATCAGATTTCTGCAGTAGTCTGAAAACAAACAACAAAAGAGGAAAAATAAACTGTGGCAAACTTCAAGGAATTTTCTGTAATTTGCAATAAATTTATACAGACAAAACACAGAACTATATAAAAGCAGCTTCAATAGAACTTTCGAGGAGTAGGAAAGGAAGTAAACCTTACCTTCTCTCAAAGATATCAGTCTCAAGTGCCTCTCCTAGAAGTGGGATGAATCCCCTACCTTGTAAAACCTTTCTCAGCTAGACTTTAGACATACCTAAGCAGTGTCTCTTCCATAACAGCCCTTAAACTCTCCATCATTACAGTCTCCTTGGGTCAAATTCTGAGGTTATGAAATCTAAAAATGGGTATTATATATGATGATTATGACCTCAGTCAGGATCCACAAAATCTAGAGCTCAATTCTATGTAAGCATAGATGCTCAGTGTCTGTTGGACATGCTTAAGTATCTCTCCTTTTCTACAGATGCTACTTAAAAAGCCCTTGTTGCACACCTGAATATATCTTAGACTTCTGGAACCTATAGGCTGCCCTGGACATATGAGTAAAGGGAACTGAATTCTGCCCTTATTCTCTTTGCACTAGCTGAAAAGTTCCAAGCAGCTCCTGCTTGTGGCTCAATGGGCCTCCTTGAGTCATGAGTGACCCACTGCACATGCATCAATGCCCAAACCATGTCTTTGTGACTGAGCATTTTGTCTGGGTTGAATGATGCAGATGACAAGGAAGAAGAAGATACCAATCATGATCAGTGGCTGTGTTAAAGAAGCAAGTGATTGTGGTTCAGTTAGTCAACATCATGAGACAGACCATGAAACATTTCTGTGGGTGCACCCTTAAGAAAGAAATGTCATCACAGCAATCCCATAGCATCAGGAGGATGAGATCACAGATAAGTGTCTTATTACACTAAGCACAAGTATTATGAGAGCTGTCAGTTTCTTTATTAAAACATTTATCTGACCTTTGTTATCTTCCAAGCTTGTTTTCACATTTATAAGAATGACAAATAGTAACATCAGACCTTAAGACTATTTCAAAAGTGACTGAGCTATTTGAGAGATACTTCTTGGTTAAATCCGAGTAAAATGCTTGTTCCAATCATAGTTGTGCAACAGAACTTGTTGGTTCATAAAACAGTTATTCAGATGAAATGCAATGAACCTGAGAGGGAAATAAGCTTCAGGTGAAGACAGGGATCAAGCTCTAGTTTTGACAGTGTCATTAGTGAATCCATTTTAATGGCTCACACTGTTTCTGTGCTGGTCATCAGAGTACCATTTTTGTGTTCATAATCTAATGCAACAAATCAACTTCAGGAACCACTGACATGAAACTTATTTTTAATAAAATATTTTATGCTTTAGGACTTTAGGCCTTTCATTATGGTAAGATTTTTGCTGATGAGAATTCACAGATTTCTTTTTCTTATCATAGATTTTCCCAGATTTGAAAAATTATAGAAGAGATCTGAAAGAGTTCAGCTGCTGCCAGTATCAAGCCCTTGGTTCCTCTGGTATGTCTGGATTTATGAGGAGGAGGTTTTCAAGACAGAAGGAAGAGATATCACCATGTTTTAGCAGTTACAAGAAAGTACATCAAAGTTAAGGGGATAGGTCCTAAAATATTAACTATAGTCCAGATGGCCTACGTGGGTGAAACTTGAGAATGTTTAATGAGAAATCACACAAAACTCAGATGCTATAGAAACAAGAGACAAAACAGAAAAAAAGGAAAATGCATTACTGACTCTGCCAGACATGCTAGGCAACATTTCATAAATATCAGATGGAAGAAGTCATGATCAATCTTTCCATTGAGGTCAGGAATAACATGCCGTATAGAACAGGACTGGTGCACAAATGACATCGTATGTTTTGAGTTTCTGCTGTCAGAAGGATACATGGTCCTCATAATAGGTCTTGGCTTGGGCTAAGAGTTTCTTGGATGTCAGTGTATCAGGGTTAATAGGCAATGAATAGTTTGTGTTTCTCTAACAGTGACCATTTTTAACTAATTAATCAGAAATGGAAAAAATAGCACTTTTTTTTTTCCCCCCCACAAGTAGAAGCAGAAATCTGGTCTGTGTAGGAGACAATGTGGGTGTGTTCTACAGATTCTGCAAGATTCACAGGGACCACTGTGGGAATGACAACATAGACAGGAAAGTACTACTGAAAGACAACCTTGCAAGGTAAAAGTATGTTTGTCCCAGCAGTCATTTCTCTTTGGAAAGCTTAGCTGCAATTCTTTTCTATATGCAATTAAAAACTCTGATCACAAAATCTTTTATCACTTCTAGACTCAATAGGTACAAGAACAGTTAAAAACTATTTAGAATAATTTTGTTTAAAAAAAAATAAATTCCAGAAAGTTAAACTTCCATTTAAAAGTTTTATAATTACTTTTGCATTCCAGAAGTAGTAATATGCAATAAGATACGAGCTGTGTTGAAAAGTAGAAAAAGCTTCCAATAGAAAAATAAAAACCTGGGCTGCAAATATTATCCTATTGACCCCTGGGCATTTAAAAGCCTAACTAACAATTTTGTTGGTCAATGAGACTTCCTGTAAAACAGACATTTTGAAGGGGCAATACAGTTTTTTTCATACATATTGCAACTACCTTTTTCAGGTACCTTCATGTCAAATCCTCTAAAAATGTATAGCCTGACAGTATTTGAGGAAAAAAAAAATTGTCTTGATCATGTAAATGAAATTAAACCTTATCTTTTGGAAGGCCCTAGATTTCTACTGATGATGGGGAAGGATAACAGCAACTCTTTTCTGAAGTCATGTAGGTGGTAAATGCCTTATAAGGAAAAAATGAATCTGGATGTCACAAATTATTTCTTTGATATTTTAAAAATAATGTTCCTTGGGTTTTTTTGGTGGTTTTTTTTTTATTAAAAAAAAACCAAACAAACAAACACACACACACAAAAACCCAACTGCATGCTATGCAACATCTAAATATAAGATGACATTTTCATCTTCCCAGCAAAAAATATTTCAAGCTAAGATATTAACAAGAAAACAGCTGCCTTTCTAATTAGTACATTTGATGCTTAGCTTCTTTTCATTACAGCACAGACAGGGAACACTTTGATCTAAATGTTTTAATGAGTTTTAAGTAGCATCAGGCCCCAGAAATTTAAAAATTATTTTATATATATTCATGTATATGCACATATATATATATATACATATAAATGCATATATATATGTGTGTATATACATATACACACATATAGGTATTACACACTTATATGCATATTATAATTTTTAATGTACACCTAAAAATTGATCGGATCAATACATTCCCTTATAACACGTCAGCAGGAATTAAGCACATTATACTTGCTATGGATAGGCCATATAACAATGCCTGAACTGCAATGCTAATGAGAAACATTGTGATAGAACTGACGTTTCTTTTGGGTTCTGAAAGTAAAAATATTAAAAAAATAAGTAAATAAACTTAAATATCAAAGTGAAAATTCTAAGTTGTAACAAATATGATTAGTTGTTCATCTGACTGTTTGTTGATTTAACATTTGGGACAGAAAACTCTGAAATTATTCCTGAATCTCCTCCTTTTCCTTTTAAAAACTCTATACCAGCACACCATCTAACTAAAAGGTAAGAGTCAAGAGGCTTTACTTTTTTACAATATATGCACTATTAATTTACTCCATACAATAAAGTATGCTTAATTAACCAATGGTACTTACTCTTCAGACAGACTTTCAAAATGCAGAACAGCTATATCAATGTGTAATAGAAGACATTTTCACCATAATTTTCTATTTAAAGGTGCACTTATGTTGATATTTGATTACACTAGTGTTCTTCTATAAATAGCAGAGTATCTGCATATTCCCCCAACAAGCTCTGCTCCTGGGAATTTTTGTTCAAAATCTGGCATGATTGTAAGTCAGAGCTCTGACATCTGGAACACTTTGGGCTACCTCCAAATGGGAAAAAAAAAAATCAGTATTTGCCAGAGGGTGTCTTTCTCAAAGATGGACCAACTAACCTTGGCCAGAAAACATATAAACTGAAATTGAGCACCTTGCCATCAAAATTAACAGAGTGACCTGAAAAGAATGCTGTCACTCCTAGCAATGACACTGCTTTGCTCACTTTTTGGATATACTGTTGCCTGATAGGCCAAAACTACACAAACTGTGTTTGGACAAAATTGACATGAATTATAAGTAGACATAATTCAGAAGCTACAGATTTAGACCTTTATTAATGTCAATGAAGAGAGAAATACATTTTCATTTAAAACCTCATACATGGTTTGATCAGAAAGTAGTGCTAAGATTCATCAAAAGCTGTCAATTGCCATTTGCTGTGCTAATTCAAGACATGCATGTACTTAAATATACTTTTTTTTTTTGTTTTACAGAAATCCTGCTGAGTCTCCTGAGACCATTATGACTGGCTTATTTCCCAGACATATCTGTAAAGGGTATTTGGCTCATAGAAAATATAACATATAGTATCCTAAAGTGAAAAGAGTGGTAGAACACTTCTGTCTGTCAAGTTTGTGTGTTAAGGGTTCTAATCTCAAGATACAAAAGGTAAACTGAACTCTTGGCTAAGTCCTTAAAGCTTAAAAAAAGACAAGTAAAAAAAAAAAAAAAAAAGCACCTTGGTCCTTTTGCCAAATAAATATAATGATTTATTATCAATTTAATCCCTACTTTTTATTATCTATAATATTATTTATGACTGGTGAACTGTACGAACAAAGACTATGGTTCTCACAATTCAGTTCATAGTGCAAATAAGGCATAGAGTCTGATGTAATATCTAAAGCACTGGTTAACTGCCACACTTTACCTTAAATATAGCTCACAACTACCACCCAGAAACTGAGAAGAATGTTATTCACTGGGATTCTGAAGACAGGATAAGGTGTACATATCTGTAACATTTTCAGTCACAGAAAGAGATAAGGGGACTAAGCATATAATTAGTATATCAGTATCTGAAAGCAGTATGGCTGTTAGCACAGCAGAGTTATTAAATTTTATAATATCAGAGAAGCACTTAGCTGAATTGTATGAATCTGCAGGTTCTGGTTACTGTCTTAAAGCACAAAGTCAACCTGTTCACAGATTCAGGTCTATTTTTAATCAGATGATGAGTAAAGAACTACTCAAACAGTTTTTTGGGTTTTTTCCGTCTACATTTTTTTCCCTAAGGAACCATTCAAAATACTGTCTTCTTTGCTAGATTGCAGTTCCAAATTCTCCCCCGCTCCTTCCAATGTTCCTGGCTGCACTGTGGTACATCTATACAAGAAAGATTCAGCATTCATTTTCCCCCTTTTCTCCTTATCTCTAGACTAGAGATGAAGTAGATTTCAATTCCTACACTGAAAAGAGATCAGAACACGAGTTTCTTGCCTCATCAGTAATTATTTTCTATTAGGTCTAATCACTAAGTCTATGGGTTCAATTCATTAAACCCAGCATGCCATGTTTAGATGCCTCAGTGTATTGAGTGCTGATGGACCTGGTCAGGCTCCAGTGATCATGGATACCTGCCTATATTTCTTCACCAAGTACTGTATCTCCTAGTAGGGACACGGGTAGGCAGCTGTGGGAACTACCTCACATAGGAATAAATTGCAGCAGATGAGCCACTTCCTTGAAAAAAATCAATTTTGTACAATCTTCTGCCTTACAGGTATTATGTGACAAAAGTCTGCACAGGGAGAAGTAGAGCAGAATACCTGACTTCTGATAAATTGACTCAGTAGAAGTTTGGACAGCCCCAAACCTCAGAGGTTCCTAGAACTATTAGTCCCCAGGCAGCTAACTTGCAAAACAATGCTCAAACTCCATGAAACCTCTGACAGATTGGGTCCTGGTTTTCACTTTGAGTCCTCTGTGGTATTATTACAAAACCATGGCCGGTGCATTCTTCTCTTGTTCTAGTTTTTGAGAAAAAGACTTTTGGATCCAGTGCTTTGTGCAGAAGCCCCGAGTACCAATATGCACAGCGCCAGTTCAGAATTAAGCGAGGGAACATGCACTTAGAGGATATCAAACATGCTTAACCTCAAGGCAGCACTAAATTTCTCCATTTTGCCACAGTAGCCAGAACTTGGGGTGCATGCAGAAGTGAAATTATATGCCTCTGAGTAACTTTACTGGGAAAGAATATGTTTATAAAATTACAAGGACAAAGATACTAGGCAGACCATGTATCGAACACCATCTTGGATTTAAGACTCATCAATAAAACAGGAACAGCACAAACACAAATATGTTGCACTAGAGTATTCAAGTAGAACATGGTTCCATTCAAGAAAGCCTATTTACCTGTATGCTGTCACCAATAATCTGTTTCCATTTATATTTGTGCTTTAATCAGCACACCAAATGTATTGGCAACCATTTCTGAGCTCACCTTTTGACCTCACTGTTAGAAAACACTCATGGGCAACCATGGGCAAGATTCCTCAGGAATTTTCAAAAAGAAGTCAGAGTGGATAAAGCTGAGTGCGTTCTAGCCCCCGTGGGTTTTAAGTTGCTTATGAAAATGATCTTGGACATTTTGAATGTCTATTTTGGCATAATAGAACTTTTATTCAGTAAATATCACTCTGGTGCCTTTCAGTGGAAATATGATAAATACAGCATCACAAGACTCAAGATGAATGAATATCTACTCCAGGGACAAGGAATGCTGACAGGCTTTTCACATGAGGGAGCAGATATCCTACTGTACATCTCTTCATCCTCACCATTCATCAGTCTCACTCTTCATGTTGTCTTTGAAGGATGTCTCCACCAAAGATGTTTCTCACAAAGAATTAATTCTGAAGGAGACCTAGTTTCCTTTTCTTAACAGAGTTAAGTTGCTTTGGAATTGCTGTAGGACAGAGAGCAGAAATCAGTAATTCCCCTTTGCAGATGTCTTTTGTAACAAAGTTGCACTGTAGGCATGCTGGACTAACTGGACTACCTAAGGTCAGACCTTCCCTTAGAGCTCAGCCAGATGCTTTCAACAAACTCTATAAGATGTTCTGGAAACACTGAAATGTGACAAGAAAATGATAGAAACTTTCATAAATGTATCAAACTGTCTGAGGACTGCACTAATGCATACTCTGTAATATTGCTAGTATGATCCTGATGATTTTTAGGCCTAAAAAAATAAATATTTTTAGTACTTTTTGTGTATTATCTGTACTCATGAAAAATGAATACTTGAAAATACAAAGGAAAGGGACAATAAAAAGAAGTGCTGGCAATTTCTTGTTCTGTCTTTTCAAACAAATATATTTTAAAATTCCCTAACATCTGTTCTTTCCACTGGACTGCATGTAGCATCTAAGACCTTATTTTGCATTGCAACATCAACCAGCAATGGGTGATACTGCACAAAAGGAAGTGAGTATTGTTCTGTCTCATACAGCTGCCTGAAGTAAAGTACTGCCTGTCTGTGGTCCACCTCAGAGACACAAGAAGGAGTTCACATGTGGCACAGCTCTTCTTATAACACCTTCCAGCTTCACACAGCTTTCCCTCTCACTGAGGCCTGTCTCGTATTACGATACAGTCAATCCCCAATTTATTTATAAAGCTAATTTGGGACCGCTACTGCCCATCAGTTTAATGCCCATGAAGTGTATCAAATATCCTCACTCAACAGGACAGATAGGAGATGACTGAGAAACAACCTATGACCCTGAAAAATACCTTCACTCCAGCCACTGCATTAGCCCATAGTTGGTTACAGGGAAGCAAATGGAAATCATATAACTCCTTATGAAAAATTAAAGTCATAAAAGGTGCATGACTGACTGACCACTAAGACAAGCTTAAAAAATCTTAAAAAGGAAAAAAGCCCAAATTTAAAACCTTCTCTCATACTTTAAAAACCTGTTATCTTAGTTTTAGAGGCACACTAATCCATTTATTTTCCTCTTGGAAAGAAGAAAGGTGAAATTTAAGGCATTTTTTGTGGGTGAGTAGCTATCAAGGGCAGCAGATGCACCAAAAATTTCTTAGTGGCTTTCAATATGGTGGGGGATCAGTCTCTTCTCCCAAATAACAACTGACAGGATGAGAGGAAATGGCTTTAATTTGGAGAGGTTTATATAAGATGTTGGGGAAAATTTCTTCACCAGATGAGTTTTCAGGCATTGCAGGAGGCTGCCCAGGGAAATTGTTCAGTCACCAGTCCTGGAGGCATATAAACGATGTGTAGATGTAGCACTTAAAGACATGGTTTAGTGGTGGACTTGGCTGTTCTGGCTTATGGTTGGACTCAAAGAACTTTTTCAGCTTAAAATGATTCTATCTTTCTATGATCCCTGATGGTCACCAGAATAACTTGGGCCAAACTTCCTTACTCCTAATTAAAAATCAGCCAACCTTCAGTTGCAGACAAAAGTAAATGAGATGCCAAGATGGCATCCAGGGAAGATATGGTTGTCCATTGATTCTTGTACCAGCGAGGAGCTGCGTGTTGAGCTTTCTACTTATATCTGAAGTTTTGTTGATCCTGACTTTGGCTGTAATTGGGGAAAGGTTCTGTACAAACGTGTTGTTGTGTGCTATACACTAATAGGATCAAGATCTACAAAACCTTCTACTTCTTACAATATTGACATCAGTAAAATTCATGACAGTGACCTAAGGATATGTCAGTATTAAGAAGTCTTTTTTATTGGTATCCACAAACAGTGACTACAGTGCCTATTGCCACTAGTGTTGATTAAAACTTCAGGAAAAATATATTACAAACATTCAGTTTTAAAATCAATTTCATTGAGAAAATGCATTGGTTCTATAAAATAAGCCCTCCAAATGTTCTTGTTATATAGTGTCTTTCTCAGACTTCCATGTTTAATTTTGGTTTCTACCTTAGACAAAAATCATCTCCACTCATTCTTGGGTATTTTTTTCTGGCAGAATTAAAAAAAATTATTGTGAGTTATATTTCTGGAGAAAGTAGATAACTCTGTCATTCTTAGTGATGGTATCACCATGACATTTTCAGGCACTTTGAACAACACTTGTGAAGATTATAATGTATTTCCACTCCATTGTGTACTCACAGCCTAAACAGAAAACTTCAGTTTCCATTCAAAAGGCAGAATTTTTGAACTTTCTACAGCATTGGAACTATATACACACATCATATTCAAGTTTGAATGCAAAGATAATTATTTTTAATAACTTTTTTGGTGTTCCTGATATGTTAAGAAAACACTAAAAAAAATCTAAACTAAAAAAAATCTAAACAGTATTACCATATAATAAATTTTTTTCTGTACATCAGTTGATTTCATCTCTCTTCATTGCCTCTCTCATGCTTTGTCACACAAGTGGAACAGTGAGATAAATCAACCATTTATTTGCTTTATTGCATACATCTCACAGCAGTAAAACAGAATTGATCACATAAGGAAGTTTAAGATGGGCTTCAGTGAATCCTTGAGACACTGTAAATTAATCATGCAAGCTGATATTATATTTCCCAAGGGAAATATATTTTAATATATATTTTCCAAACCTTTTCCTCCTTTAATATATTTATAAATATTGTTACTACTCTTGTTTTTTCTAAGATGATTAAACCATTATTTTTACCTAGTCTTGTGTGTTGAAAAACAAGTCACGAAAATCTCTTTATTACTTATAAAAATATGCAACAAAATAACTGGGAAATTTTAAATGAAGGTACATGTATCTCTTCAGTAGCAATAATGTATTCCTAGCCTTTGTTTAGACCAAAATAGATGACACTGCAAGAGGATCCATAAAAATGGAAAGCTGCACTATATGTAGCATGTAATATACCCTGAGACAAGTTTTAAAGAAATGAAAGAAAACTGAACTAGTCAATTAATCCTTTGCATTACTTGATATTGTCCATAATATAGCATTTTAAATAATTAAAAATTTATTTCATTTATTTTAAAGCTGCTTGATTTATAATACTAGAAAATATAGTTAAAATTCCCATTTGTGAAGTACAGATTAATGATTTTATGTGCAATAATATAATTTAAAACAGGCCTGCTACTGGCTCACTACTGCATGAATGTTGTCAGTACATGATCATCTTCATTGCCATGTCTTCCTTTTTCAGGAACCTGAACTGGGAAAGTGCAGACTCTGCTTGCTCTTGAGATCCTGTACTAAAACCTTCCAATGTCTACTGATTTGTGCAAGTCATGATAATCTTGTTCTAAGATAGTTACTATTCTGAGAATACTGAAACAAAGCATAAATACTTTTATGCTTGTCCCCACAATGGAAATTTGCGGCGTGGGTTTTCGCTCTCCCCGGCTGCACGCGGCTCTTGGGAGCCCGGCTGTGGCGTAGCTTCCACGTGCTGCCGGGGTTTGCTGCCGCGGGTTCCCAGACACGGCTCCGTGTCTCGGGCGCGTGGGCTGGCCAGCCTCTGTTACCGTGCGCTAGGGATCCGGCAAAGAGGTGAGGAATTTGTCCATTTACTCCGTGCTTGGCAGGAACGGTTTATTGGTCACACATGGCACGGTTCGATGGAAAGACGCGACCGCTCCCGGCACTCGCATGGGAGAAAATGGCGTCTGGATGCCGGCGGGATAGGGTTTTATGGAGGGGCGGGCCGAGAGGATCCACGGCCTGCCGCCCAATAGGGGTGGCTGCCGTGGTGGTGACGCCAGCAACAGCGACCAACCAGAGAACCCCGCAGGGGCGGGCACCGAGCCTTGGGCTGAGCGGGATCGTGTGGCTTGGGGTGGCCAGCACGGGGTTTCCCGGGGCCGGACGGCAGGGTGGTTACAGGAGCGGCACAGGGGTAAGAATCCGGCAGCAGGCAGCGTGGGGCCAGAAATCGCGGAGGGGAAACAACATGGGGGAAACGTGGGATTACAGAACTTGACTTATTTTAACATAAATTAAAAACCCTAATCTAAACCCAAACCCCGGGATGCAACAGAAATTGACATCAACAAAAGAAGGGAACTGGGTTAAACTATGATTGGAAATGAAAATATTTTCCCTACCCCTAGTCTTAAATAAATTGTTAAATCTGAGTGTTGTTTATTATGGAAATACAGGATTGAAACATCTGAAACCAGTGATAGACAAAGTAACATTAATTCCTTTAATAGTCCAAACATATGTGATGGTTTTAGTTTGCTCAAAGACTAATAGCTCTACAGTAAGAACTGGCATATCTGCTTAGCTCTTAACCATCAGCCCTTAAAAGGAAGTCTGGTGATAATGGTTGTTGTTGTTATTGTTATTATTATTGATAATAATAATAATAATTATAATAATAATAATAATATCACCAATATTATTATTTTCCTAACAAACAGATGGCTGTTCCAGGTTGAAGCACAATATTATCACATAGTCTAAGTCATCATAAGGCTGATTCACCAGAAAGTGGTTTATGTGAATGGAAATCGTGTGTGATTTTTGGCATGGAACAAGGCCAGCAAACTTTGTACCTGATTTCAGAGTACAAACTAAGGGCTACTTGTGACCAGTGATATGGATAGGGTGAAAGACATTTTTTGAGACAAACTAGTAACACCATGGAAAATAACACTGAACTTTGCTGCACAGGGTTAACGCTGCCAGTAGGATTTCTGCAGGATCCTGTAACAAAAACATTATCTTTATCCTTCCATAATGTGGTTTTGTTTTCAGTGTTATTGAAATGAAATCCAAACAGATTAAGGGTATGGTAAATGTTTGTTGCAGTATTTTGCCTTGTTACCATAATTTGAAGTGAGTGATCCCTCACCATCTTCAGACAAAAGACAGCACATGTAAAATAAAACAAAAAGTTGAAATAGGGCAATTGATTGCAATAGTAAAGCCAGTGTGAATCTGCTAACTCTTTCACTTTGATTAGTAAGCTTTCCAGATATAGAAATAAAGGTGTGGTTTCATTATACTCTATGCCACAGTTCACTCTTAGTCTATTCAATTCTTCTCCAGCTTTCTTGCACATACACAGTTGCTTATCCACTTATTTCAAATCTAATTATGGTGCAATCAAAGACAGAAGTGGAACAGTTCAATGATCTGATAGAAAATTAACTCATTTAAAAAAAAGGAGAAAAAAAGACTTTCTGTCAGAGCAGTGAGCTCAACTGATTTATACACACAATTGCTAGTTGCAAGAAATGGACATGAATTTCCAGCCAGGCCTGGAAGAGCCTACTTTTCAGGGGCAATGTATAGATATACTGAATCAGGTACAATCTCACAGTAAGTCCTGAGAAAGATAAAAACAAGGCTAATGACTAGATGTAATATGATAGGAAAACACAGTGATTAGTAGTTGTTTGTCTTGATGCTTTGACATACACAAAATATAATGATTGCTTTCTATAGAGGCTTTAAATACATAGGACTCAAAGTATTTTGTCAGATCTGTAGGTCTGCCATATTTTAATTGGACTAACAACCATAACTTTAAGCAGAAGGTTTTGCTATATTGGAAATATTTATCATATGATTTCAAACAATGCCTTTTCCATGACAACTGTGGTTCTCATCTTCCCAGGGATCAGCCAGCTATATAAAGACTACTATGTGTTTCATAGTATAATCATTTCTTAACTAATATTAACTGAACTCTACTAAGCTAAGTGGTCTTCTTTGCTTTTACTTATCTCCTTCCTTTTCTTTATCTGACAAATTGCTCCCCACAGATTTGAAATTGAAAGTTTGAAGGCAAGTAATATGTCATATGTGTAAAAGCTGAAATAACGGTTGCTGATCATTTTAGATTATTTCTATATTAATCTGTGGGGTTTTTTGGCTTTTTTGGTTTTTTTTTTTTTTTTGTTTGTTTGTTTTTTTTGGCTTTTTTTGGGCTTTTTTTGTGGTTTGTTTTTTTTTTTTTTTTTTTTTTTTTTTTGTATTAATAGGAAAAGCAACAGCTAATACCAAGGTTCAAGAAGGCAATTTTAAAAAGGATTCACAAGTCATCCACTATCTGTGCAACATGTTCCAAATAAAGTTTAATGATGAAGAGAGGTGTTGGCCTTCAGACCTTTTTATTTAATGAGCTAACAATGCTTCACTTTCCTGGCCAGCACTGAGAACATTTTGATTTACAGTAGATGAAACTGGATAAAATGTTTACAGCTTAAGCTGGAAAATCTTTCTTCAGAGGCAGACTAAGCATATCCAGCTCCTGGCTAAAGAACTTTGAATCTATTTTCCTATCAGAGGTCAAGCTTGTCAGCTATTTTTGCAATGGCTCAACCTGTACTGCACTTTCCACAGCACCTGGAAAGAAAGGATTAGTGAATAACCTTTTTCCACTATGGAGATCGAGAGTTAAAAGACTCTCACAGTTGCCTCTGAAGTTCCTTCAGATTATGATCAATGAGTTCATTCTATTTTCCTGATGTTTCTTCAGTTCCCTCACTATAGATTGAGCTAAGAGAAGCCCATAGTTTCTTTACTCTAAAGAAAACTGATTTTCAAGTAGTTTGATGGCTACTACAGTTTTGCTGAACAGCACACCCCACTTCAGAGTATTTGTTCAGTCAGCATGACCAACATATCTGGGTAAACACACCAGATGAATACAAGCAACAAAAAGCAAGGGAACATGGCTGATCAAGCATGAAAATGAACATTTTTTCCCTTAAATGTCTTTGTGTTATCTTTACATTCAAAAGAGGTATTTCTATTGGAAAGAACTCTTGTCATGACAAAGCAATAAATATAGTTAAGAATATAACCTTTAGTGAAGTTCATTACTAGTCTTACTACAAGGAATTAATACTGTGAAATAGGAATATGAATGACCATTTCAATGCTTCTTTTGATTGGCTTAGCACAAAAACTTGGTATTACCTCTGGAAGAGATGCTTTTTAATACATCTAATCAGATTACTCCTCATATGTGGAGTAATTGGGTAGTAGTATATATGTAGAGAAGAATTTACTGCCATATCACCTAAAGACAGTAATTTTTGCCTGTTAGTTGAACTATTTCACTTGCACCTTCTTCCAAAAAAAGAAACTGTTTTTAAAAGAAACTTTAAATGAGAAATTTGACTCTAAGTTTCCTCACTGTGTTGAACTACTATGTAACTAGTTTCCATGCATATGAGATCAATTATGTTTTCCTTCTATCCACAAAACACTGTTCTTTAAAAAATGCATTGTTTTCAATTTAGCAGCTGCTTCAGGCGGTAAAAATTTAGAAACCATTCTACAGTGTGAGACAGGATAAATTAGAATGGCACATACCTTACATGAATGCCATATATAGGCACACCAAAGAAAATACCTGAAGCACATTGTGTTGCCAGTGCCAGTTTAAGTAGGCAAATCTTCTTGTTCCACCAAAATTGAAAAATACTGAGGATATTTTTGTTTGTTTTGCTGGCTGTCAGATGTCTTGTTTTTAAATGCTGTGACAATGTTGAAATCTCCATTCTTTCCGAAGCTAGCAGTTCTGAACATGCTACATACTGTTGTATTGAAGTGACTGAAGCAAAGCCAAACAGCATATTTGTCATCATATTCCTGCATTTCCATTCTTTTCCCTGGCCTATCATTGGAAAAATTTGTCTTTGTCTTTTTCAGAAAATGGTCCCTTTCCAAATCACCCCTCAAACAGAACAAGCTGCCAGGAAGACTGAAAGGCACATACAACATGGTCATGATAGGTTGTAATGAGTGCTGTGGGTGTTAGACATTACAATGGGTGCATTTTGTGTTCCAGTTCAATGGTACTTTTCAAGATGACGTTTTTACACATGGTTACTTCCAGTCTGTATTGTACATCATAAATAAGCATTTTCTGGGAGGTATATTAGGCATACTGACCAAGGAGGTACAATATTGTTACATTAGCAGGCCTCTGTTATGATTCATTTCCATATCATTTCACTACTGTTTTTTTTGCATTTCATTCAGATTGCATTTATAGCTGAGGTGACATACTAATTTCTATAGGTTACATATATCTACCTTATATAGTATGCAGCATCCCAACAAGGCACCTCAGGTTTCTTTATGGCAATTTTAGAAGGTTTTTTGAAAGATATCTAGATTTAGCATTTTTAATGTGCTTGAAGTAGTGGTTTTACCCAAGTAACAAGCATTTTTATCACCCCAGCATCTTTCTAGTTTGAGAGAGACATCTTAGTAAGCTACATGCACACACAGTCTGTGTGCTATAATCATGTTAGGAGTTGCAGTAACGCTGCTTTCCACATTTCGCTTGTCTAACAGAAAAATACCTTTTACCATTCTGATGATATGAGAGACTGACTCCCCCTACTCAGAAGGTGTTCTCTGGGAGCCCCTCTGCTTGGTCAGATTCTGAGTCAGAAGCTCTTAAGCAGTACCTAAAGAACAATCTGGTGTACCAGTTCCCCTCTGATTCTCCTGTTGGGGGCTTCCATATGGCATCAAATCTAACTTTGAGGATTGATGGTGCAGCTGTAAGGAAGCAGAAGGACAGAAAATGGTGATGACCAGCTACCCCCCCAGACAGGAAGAGTATTGAGGGATGAAGGGTATCTCTCTTTGCTTTGCATCCTGACCCTCCTTCTTTTTTTCCTTCCCTTTCACTTTCCTTTGTCATCTAGGAAACAGAATTTCATGGCAGATTCCTTGTCATGGAAGAGCGACACAGATTTGGATGCACACCTCATACACAGACCTTGTCTTTTTCTCTGCTTGACTTCAGATGTGGCAGAAGATGAGATCATGGCCAAAATTCACCAGGTCATGGCAAACAACATGCTTCTGGCTCAGCATTGTGATGGCACAGCATCAACCAACCTCTAAGCAGGAAAGGAGATATCTCATAGGGACTGCTGAAAAGATGGCTCTTCCACTGATGCCACAATGCATCTAAAGCTGGAAATGAGCTTCAGCACTTTTGAATCCAGTCCTGTGGATAATGCATTGTATGGACATATGTGGTATTTGGGTCTGTAACATCTGTAGTTGTACCAAAAGGCTTCTGCAAGGACTACAGTGTGTTGTATAGCCACGGTAAGAAACGGGGCCTGTGGTCCCTCAGTGGTACCTTAAAATCTGTCTCTAATCATACTAAAAATGTAAACACCTGTATTGTTCCTATGGCTTTCATTAGAGGAGGTGGGTAGGAAAGACTGATCAACATTTCCATGTCTCTCTCTCCCCCCATCCCAGATCATGGATACAAAGGAGAATAAAAGAATAAATTTCCATGCTCCAGGTCCTGGGTTAAAAAATGGCAGCTAAGCCATTTCACTGGTGGCTTGAGTAAACGGTGCTATAATGAGAAAAGACAGCTGCCATGGAGCCTTTCAATAGATTTCCTCCAGCTGTGCAGGTTGCTGGCCAGAGAGGTCCTTCTTACTTTTCTCAGTCTCAGTTTTTGAAATTTTATTATCTCTCCTCACTATTTCAGTGCACATAAGGTAAGCAGAAAGGGTTATCAAAATGTCTATTGCATAAGCACACACAATTTGATGGACAGTTTCTTCTTTCCTCTGAATGTGAGATCCTCTAGTCAAAACTAGATTTTAAACAGTATTATATTTACATAACCAATTTATCTCTACCAAATTATGACTTTTATATTATTCAGTATTTAATTTATCATTTCTTTTAACAATTAAATAGTTTTTTTCATTTCTTTCTTTGCTTTTCTTGATATTATGACCTAATGTAAGAGAAAAAACTTTTTGCAACACAGTTTCTATCAAAGTATCATAATTAGCTATAAAAGTATCTTAACAATCTTTATTCTTCATAATGAGCCTGTACCTTCTAACACTTTTGTTGGCTTGCTTACTCCCTTCATTCTGCATTGCTCTTTCTGACTTCATCAGATTATTTTTCTAATTGGAAAAATGCAAGCGGTCTAGTGCATGCTCCATTAATTACTAGTTTTAGTACACAATTTGCAAAAGGTCCTGGCAAATTGTCAATACAGGAAAAATGTCTATTGTAAAAAAAAAAAAAAGGGAAAAAGTTTTCTGGTGAATTTTCTTTTGATTAGTCTGTGATGTTTTGGAATTTTGCACACTGGAATATCTAAACATTAACCATTTTGATTGGACTATAATTTCTCTGAAAAGGTCATATACACAAATTAAAAAATAGCAAAATCTTCACAGTTGCACACAGAAGGTGTAGAAACACAATATGAAAACAAAATTGTGGAAGAAATAAACTGGAGATGAATATGCAAAATAACGCAGATTTTAATAGCAGCAGCTTTCTGTAATACAAACTGTGAGGTGCTATTAGCTAAGTGAGCAAAGATAGAACACTAATCTTGTAAACACAGAAAAATTAGGAGATGATATGAATAGAGTACTAAGAAAATAACATAGTTTTTGGTTTTTGTTTTTTTTTTTTGGAAGCTCAAGTTATGACTTTTCTAGGAATATTGGTACAGAATACTGTTGTGCCTAGTCATGTGGAAATTTGATTACTGCAATGACCATTTATAATTTCTGCCTTGACAGCCTGACAGTGTCAGTTGTTAAGTCTACAGGTCCCTGTATACAGCACTGAGATTTTGACCACACAGCTTTGTTGCTGTTCTTACACTGCTCAATGGCAACCTCCGGAGCTTTGATTCTGCTGCATTTTGTACTGTAACATTTCAGGCTGACATTTCTGGTATGGAACCTGATTTACTGCTTCTGCAGACAGTACACCAGAGTTGAGCTTCCTCCATGAGCAGAGTTTTCATGGTGCTGTTTCCCTCTATCAGCCTGCCATGTTTTGAGCCTAGCTGGAAAATAAGCATTATGCAGCCACTCCCTCAATCCCTCTCTCTCCCTTGCTGTTGTACCAATTGCTCCTCATTATGCCCTTTTGACACAGTAGGGTGCTAGGGATACCAGTCACTGTCAGCTGAACCACCACCAGACCGTTTTCCCAATTCATAGAATATCAGATGAAATTGGAGAAAAGCTTTATATTTCTCTTAATGCACAATTGTAATTTTTCTCTGTCCTTAAAATGTCCTCACAAGCTTGAAAAAATTTGTAAGCTCTCCATTTTCCACATGTATAATATAAAATACATTCTGGCATATATGAGATAATATAAAATACATTCTGGCATATAAGAATAATTTCCAACTTTTAGACAACTGGATTTATTAGATATGCATAGGAAGAAAGATACTTGGCCTGCACTGTCCGTGGCAATGTTTCATATACGGCTCTCCTGGATTCTAACATACATACATACCATCTTGCAAGTTACACAGCCCTATTAGACTGAAAAGAAAATATTTAGGTCTGGGAGTCAGGTTCAATCTAGACTTTGAGCTCTAGGTTGGAGAGCTCGCTTTAAGTACCATCTGTACCGCAGCTATCTGCAGACACAGCATAGGGCATCTTCCCTTGTTTCTCCAAGGATTGAATGACCTTCTGCGTGACAGTCATTCAACTGATTCTTTTAATGTTTTAGTTAAATGCAAAACATTTCTCAGAGTTATTTCCCACTTGATACTATCCACAAGGCTACATCTGTTTTTCCTAGTATTGCCCCCTGGTACATGAAGGACAGATGATAAATCTGGGCTAGATTGCATCTGGCTTTGCATGGGCTTGCAGTGAATCAGACAAAAGGGTACAAGGAACTCCTCCTGGTTTCTTGAGCATTCAGTCAAGGGGAAGACACAAATTTATTCCTGATTTAGTAGAGCTCTGAATGTGCACAACTTTTGTATTTAATATTTATAGAAACATTGAGTGCCAAAAAAGGATCTAAGGCCATGGTCAGCTGTGGAGTTAGGTGACTTTTTTATTAATTTCATTCAGAAATACAATACAGAAGAGACCAAAAATACTAGGATAGGTAATTTGGATTTCTTGACTAGATTACTCCACACTTCAAAACAAAAACACCAAGTAAAACATTTCCCTTCTCCCTCAAATAAGAATAATACAATGGCAAAAAAAAAATATACTGTTTCAGTTGTCTCTGTGTCTTGATTTTTTTTTCAATTTGATTAGCAAATTAAAAATCAAACCAAATTAAAAAAAAAAAAAACAAAAAAACAGCCACACAATTTTTTACACAGTACAAGCAATGAGAAAGGCTGATGGTTAAGGAATACAAATTGTACCCTTTAAAAAGAACAAAGCAATACAGCACAGTAAAGGCTCACCACACCCCTGATTATATCAATTTCATCCCTATCATACACCAGAACCGTCAATCACACTATATATTAAAATTTATTATACTGTTCATTCTCTTATTAAGAGGCTAATACAAAGCCTGCTTCCATTATTAATCAGAAACATTTTAATTTTAAGATCTCAATTGTCCATGGCTACTACTATTATTCAATTGTACCAGTGTAAACAATTAATTCCCTTTGGTGTTTACTTTCTAGCCTATGTCTATTGTGCAATCATCTACCTTCACAGGCTTGTTCTCTAGACAGGGCCACAAAGCACAAAGTCTCTTGTATTTTTGGGTTTTTGGGGTTTTTTTGTTTGCTTTTGCTTTTGCTTTGGTTTTTTTTTTTTTTTTTTTTTTTTCATAGAAAGAAAAAAAATCAGCTTATTTTACAAAACTGCTTTAATCTAATCATTATAGTAACCCTTTTCTTTACATGTTCCACTTTGAAATAACCTTGAATGGTGAGTATAACTAAACTTAGGATTCTAGATGAAGTTTCATTTGTGTCTTGTGCAATGGCATTATTGCTTCTTTACTCCAGGATGTAGTTCTTCCATTGCTTCCAAGGCCCAGAACATTTAACTTATCAGAACTCATATTTGTTGGAGGACCTGATGCAGAAGTGATAGAGTTAATAACAAAAAAAAAAAAAAAAAGAACTGAGTGTACTTCTGAGGATTTAGAGGAAACTATTATAACAAGACTATTAACTTTGGGTTGAAAGAAAAAAAAAACAAATAAAAGACAAATGCTGTTGGTAAGTCTTTAAGTCAGATAAGCTAGATTAAAATAATATTTGTGGGAAAACACAACTGGCAAACTGGGAAATAAGAGTTATTACAGTTAGAAATGGAAAAATATAAAGAAGATTAGCTAAGTAGTTTAAACCAAATAATCAAGGATGGAAACATTTCTGCATTGTGTTTATGAGGGTATAATTGAAAGCAGGAGATAGATACTTTTAAGTTTTTCCTTAGTGTCTTCCAATATGCTCGTGGATTGATTAGCCACCAGTGATTCTAATAAGGATATATTGCCCACTAGAGTTTAACTTCATCTCTCAAACAGAACAATTTGAGCACATAAAGCTTTCTGTTTGGAAACTTTGAGTCATATTAACACTGCTATTTGGCATTACTTGTACTGAAATCAAGACCAAAGTAATTTAATTTGAGGCAACCATTGTAGTACTTTGAATGCCCCTAAAAATAGGTGGGGTTTTTTCACTTTTCCTTATTTACTTTTGTAACTGCATGGTCAATAAGCACATTGTCAAACTTAATGCCCGATAAAAGTTTCATTTCAGTTTGCCTTCTGGAAATCTTCATTTTATTCTAAAAGAAGTAAGGTTTTATAGCCTTTGCAGTTTCCCTGTTTAATCTTAATGTCTCATTTGTATTGAGACATTTGTATTGGTTATTTATCCAGTTTTGAGCTTTTTGCAATGTCTTCTAGCTCTCTGCTTGGGATACGTGTTCGAGAACATTTCTGGACGTTCAAGACAAAGGACTTCCAGGCCTCTTTCACATCCAAGTCAAATATTAATTTGAGTTGCCTGTATGAGTAAATTAATAAATTTTGTTTATCTTAGCTTGCCTCTTCAAAACTGATACCCTTTATTACATGCCTCTATTTACTCTTCTACTTAAACGACCAACTGCCTTATGATCATGCAATCCAAGTCTATTTTCTACAACTGACATTTTCCATAATGTCCTCACTACTTAAAAAATCAAATTTTATAAGCAAATCAGCTTTGTTGTTTCATTGGTGGAAGTAACACAATTTCCGTATTCTGAGGGAACACATGCTTTATGGTCAGAAGCTCTAGCTGGGAAAAAAATCTGCTGCACATGATTTTCCCAAGGTACACACTTGACAAGATTTTGCATATTTACTCTCAAGAGTGTGGTGGCATAAAACTCTTTCAGGACAGGTAAGTTCCTTTGAGGCGTCTGCCTCACAGACAAGGTTCTGGAATACTCCAGGGCAGTGGAGCATCCTGGGATGCACAGAGCAGTATTTAAGGGGCTCTACTTACATTACTCTCTCACAATCAGGTGCAGTTTCACTTCTATTACACTTTGCTTCTTTATTTTTTTCACACTGCAAAGTAAGAACATGTTCCTCAAGCAGGTATGTTCTCCCCACTGTTATTTTTTTTTTCTTTCATTTCTCTTTTTCTCTTTCAAACAATGAAAAGTGATATGCTTGAATAAACTATAAAATATGAGTTTTAATTAATAATGACTATGGAAATAATCAACTAACACATATGAATTATTAGCTTTTTACTAGCCATTCTGTAACAAAGTAATTTCAAAGCTATTTCCAATTCCCTCACATGCCAGATGAAACTCGGTACTAAATAAAAGACGGGTGCCTGTGAGATGCAAAAGGAGTGGCAGTAACATATTTGTCTTACTTATTTTCATATAAGGCTTACACAAAGGAGGTCCTCTAGAACTAATTTAACAAATGTTCTGCTCGTTTGCATTGCTTTTTAATCTAAAAGGAAAATTTCTATTATGCTCTTTCTCTGAGGGTCTTTGTGGTTTCAGATAAATAATTTTTCTTTGTAAACCATGACATTATTTTCAAAAAATTCAGTCAGACTCAGGGTAGGTCCCATAATTGTTCCATGGACTGTGTGGCTTCATATATTGGTACTGAATGAAAGACTCAATGCATTTCATCAGTATAAGAGCACGAGTCCTTTTTAGGACAACATTGGGAGGTGATACCTTTTTAAGGGATACTAGCAGAACACTAGTAATATTAAATATTCAAGATAGATTAAAACCTCATGTCCAAAGACTACTCTTTGCACAGTGAATACCCCCCCCCCTTCATTTTCATGGATCCCTTCATCCTGACTGAAAAAAAGAGCATTTAAGCACACACTCAGTTTTCTGTCAATATGCATGTACCAGTCTGAAAGCAGGACTGTGAATCACATTTCCCAGCATTAGTTAGAGGTGACTGTTATCTGGGGGCATTGTTTCACTGTAACTCCATTTCTTTTCACTTTTCATGTGGGGTCCTGATTTAGATTTCTGTGATTCTAGTGTAGCACTCAGTCTTTCTAATGAGACTTCAGCCCAAGTAAAGCCATGCACAAGCAGATTTTTATCTTCCTGTAAATTAAAAATTCTGCAAGAACGTCAAATGATTCTAGTAAACACACAAAACTGGCCATGCTTGAAAATTAACTTTCTAGTCATTGCTCCAGTCCACGTGGCACTTGACAAGTGCTATAACACTAAGAAAAAAAGATGTTAATTATCACATGACTATTATTTATATCTCTATTTCTTGAGACACTATTCAGTTATTAAAGATAGTGAAAAATGGCACTATCCAGAATGAATATGAAATGAATATTCATAACATAGCTAATTGTCACTGACATCTCAAATTTCATTATAATTTCTGTTTTGCTTAGCACTTTCTCACACTCGCAATAAGCCCATCACTGTGCTATTCAATTACTGACTATAACACAAGTCCAGACAAAATTACATATATACAGTAGGACTCTACATTTCATAATCAGCAATATAGTTAGGATGTTTAGAGAAATGTTTCTTATCTCAGTATAGATGCATTTATGTAGCACACTGGGTCTTAACTTGCTTAACAGAATCTCCCACTTTTTTTTTTAATAGGCATTGTGTGTTTTAATTCACAGTAAATCTAATAATTCAATAGTTTTTATACTTGTTAGTGTAACTAAAATCAACTTTTCCTGTCTATTGGGACACTATAATATGCTTTATTTATTTACTCAGTGCATTCCTTCACTCCTTTGAATGTGCAAGTAGGAAAATGCAACTAAACAAAAAGGCTTACAAGTGAGCCATACTAATGTTTATCGAGACCATTATTTTTCTTGCAGGCTTGTTAAGCTCTTAAATATGCATTTGTATCAAGCTAATGTAGCCCATGCTTTTTGTGTAATATCACCTACTTCACATACACATAGACAATAATGGAGCTTAATTTAAAAATTACTGTGGTTATAATGCTGGCTATACAAAGCCAAAGAGAGATTACTTTAGCTTTAAAAATTGACTTGGGGAAAATTAACACAGTGAACAAGCATATTAAATGCTATCTGCTTCAAAGCATACTGATTTTTGCTGCTGCTAAAGAAAGGGTTATGTAATTTAAAATATCTCTCAGACTTTAACAAGCCCTTCTCTTAGAAACACTTTCCTTTACAGTCACTATTATTTGAACTGCATTAAAAAAGGAGCTGTTTATTGTCAGCTGTTTAGAAGTGAAAGTTTTGAACTGGACACTGTGATGAAGAAGTTTGTCACAGGTGGGAAAGTAGTCACTTGGGAAGGAGAATTTTTGATGGTTTGATCATGACATGTTTGCCAGAATTCCTTGGACTGTGGGTCAATAGATCTCCTTTTCCATAAACGGGAAGAAGTCAATTCATAACTAGAGGGAGGTCAAGCCACATGGAGCTGCAGAGCCAGCTGCAGAATGCCCACTGACTTCTGCTGCGATAAACGTCAGCCTCTGAAGCAGTTATTTACAAGTTCTGTCTGTGGTAGCCCTGAGATTTCCAAAGTATGGTTGGCTGCAGCATTATGCATAAGTTCTTTCTATCACAGTAACCAAGGCAATAAAGACTGAAGCTGACAGGTCACAACCCCATTACACTTTATGGTTACTGACATTCTTTTGCATTAATGGATACTTTTAAAAAATTTAAGCCATTTTAAGAAACATTTTCCTAAGAAAATGTTTGTGTATCTATAAAAAATAGCTTCTCTCAGCTCCTCTTGGGTGTGCTATCATTATTTCTTTTACTTTCTGCTGCAGAAGTTGCACAGAGGTATATAAGCAGGAAGGACAAAAAGAGCTGTGTGTATGAGAAAGTATTAGACTAACTGTATGTTTTCATTCTCTAAAAAGGGTAATAGGTAAAATTTAAAAAAATTCTTTAAAGGGAAAAATCAGTGCAGACACTCAGTTTAAAACTGATTTTGTCTGTCTGGTATTTACAGAAGCCATCCATGATTATTCTAACTTAGATAAATATTGAATAGAAAAAATGAACTTGAACAAATATCATAAGGAGAATCTTTCTTGAAAAAGAATTGTCTGGTGACACTCACAGGCCTAGTTAGCTGCCCCTCTCTGAAGAGGGACTAACAGCTAATGACAGTCTGCCAAAGAAGTTCTGCTGGAGGTCATATTTGATACTTGTGACATTTAAAAGAGAAATGTAGAAAAAAAAAAGGTGTTAATGCTGGGAAAAGAATCAGTGAACACAAACTGAAGCACAGCTGAGTTGTTAATCTTTATATCTACCTACAAACACCAGCATTTTCTTTATCCTGTGATGCAGCTAGCTGTCTGATACGTCCTTATGGTGTTTAAATATGCTAAACATAAATACCTATTTTAAGTGACTTGAAGAATACAATGGGAAACATGTGTTTAAATGACATTTTACACAAGATTTTAAATATGTGTTTCCTTGAACTCCATCCTTCATCATCAGTTAATCAGCTGGGACAGAGTAGCTCCACTGTGGAGTTCAGAAGTGTATGAAACAGGGCATAAGATTCAATGCATGGCTAAAGTACTCCCAAAGATGCTGGAGTCACTGTTAATGGCCTGGATTCAAAGTCAAAAAATCCAGACAAGATACCTTGAAAATTCAAATGAACCATGAAAATTAGAAAATGTTCTCATGAGAGAACAATCGGGTTCTGTAGCACCACACATTCACTGAATTTTTTCCTAATCTTTGTGGTTTGGAGATAAATTTTCACAGGTGATCCATTAGCAAACTGTGTTTTCTTCTTCAGTTTGCAGTTCAGCAGGACTGTGAAGATATGTTAGAGAGCTTTTAAAGAAAAACAAGAATTTTAATGGGAATCTTTAAATTTCCCTTTGGTGTGGTGGATACTGCTTTTCTGATTATAGCAAATGTTGAGTGAAGCTGCTATTAAGTTCTTTATGGTTCCAAACTGACAGTACTGAACTCACTAAGGGAAAAAGAAATTGGTTGTGAGAAAAGAAATGGACAAATAAATAAATACACTGGTAGAAGTCAGAGAAAAATAATTTCCAATACTGCTATTGGAATTGCTGTAAAAAGCATGGCTTTAATCCACTAGAGAAACCCATTCAATGTGAAGACGATTTTGACAAGAACAATGGGAGAGTAATTACATCCCAGTTTATGACAGATTATACTATTAAACTGGCACAATAGTCATGTTTGACCTCACCTACACAGTAGTGTTTTGCAAAATAAGCAAGCAAGAGAAAAGAACATAGTACCTGTAATAATAACACAATGTACAAAAACACTATTTAATTGCAAATTTTGATAATGGAAAACAAGGCAGCAAAAAGAAAGTGATATGATAAACCCTTCTCTTCTAAATATCCCTTGTTCTACTTAATATCTACAGGATATCTGAGTTCAGAAAGCAAAAGATCACCTCATTTGGAGATGAGATTCTTCTCATTCAGATATAGACATTAAGGTCAATGAGATTTACCTCACAGGTTTGAGACACCAAATTTATAGATCTACATGTGACTTACATAACCAAGACGTCAGTCCAGTCAGTAAAAAACTGTAGTTTCAGTCAGCTGTCTAAACACAGTATTGCCTTCCCATTTAAAATGCCTTCCAATTTGAAATGTCTTTTTAGAGTATAAGAGAAAACCCCATGGGACTGGAAGATCTCATAGAGGACTTCAAGGACACTCTTCTGAAGAAGAGGCTGGAGAGTAGGCAAGAATACCTGAGGGATCACTCATAAATTTGACCTCTGTGCATGGACAACTGGAGCACAGACATTTGATCAATTGATCCAAAGAGCTATTTAAGCCCTTCCAAAATGGACATCTTCAGCAGATGAACTGAGTTGATCCCTACATGCCCCTGCAGAGGACCAGGATAAAATTAGAACTATGAATTAAGTAATGTGCATCTACTTTCTCTTATGCATACATATTAAGTGGTTGGTTAAACATTATTCTGCAGTGCACATGTTCTACAAATGAGCCAAGCCTTGGGTTCATTATTAACCAAGTGCACTAACTTTTACAATCTAGCAGGTAAATCACTGGAAAGAAAGAAGATTATTGTCTTGTCATGTGAAGCAACTTTATTTGGAATACTTCATTCAAATGAAGGAACTACATTCTTAGAAATAGATTGGCAAATGGGAAGGAGTTCTTCAGAGAACAAAAGAATTAGGAATAAATACCTCAATTTTTACTTATTAAATTACTTAAATATTCCAAAGAACTCAGTGCTGGAACAACCACAGACAAGTGATGGAAAGGAAGAATAGTATCAGCTTGATATAGTACAACTCCTTAGGAAAGAAGGGGATTATAGTATACAGTACTCAGGGGTGTATTTAAAAAACAAAGACAAGAAATATAAAGAGAAACTTCCCATTCAGTGGTACTTTTTTAGTTATTCAGTAACCTCTGAAATATAGAAATCCCATTCCACAGGATACTGAAAATCAAACTCAATTTAGTAATAGAAAATGTGCTTTGGGAGAGTTTCCTATATCAACAGGGAGACAGATGGGATAATTTGAAAAGCTCATATATTAGCAACACCTATGATTTTTCCCACACACTATTAGTTGTCAGATATTTTGTCAGGAAAGCAACTATCCTAAAAAAGAAACAAGATTTGTCAAGAGAATACCAAATAACTCTTACTCAGAATTCACACTGGTAGGCCCTTAGCAGGCTGCCTTAAATCATATCTATTCACCAATATTTCTGTTTAGCAGATGCTCCTTGGCTAGTAATTATTTTGGACTAGATTTAAAGAAAAGATTAAGGGCATTGAGTATTGATAACTAAATTAAAAGGGCTGGCTGCCAATAGCTATAACAGTAAGTAAAGAATAAAGAGCATTGCCTGCTCTGTGTCCTCTTGACCACACAGAACAATCATTAAGAATAAAGTGCTGTGATTCAGTCCCCCTCCTCCCTTTTCCCCAGGAGGCAATGCCTCACACACCACCAAGTATGAAGTACTCCGGGAACAAAGCCAAAAGGAGCAACTAGTTCTCTGAATGAGAACAGCTCAAAAATAGGTCTTACCCAAGACAGAGGGGCAGGGGGAGGGAAATGACAATGTTTCCTGCTATTGCTTATAATGCAATTTTTGTAAATGGAATGAAATTTGTATTAACTCATCTTTTACTGGCTTTCTTAAACACAGTTCAGGATTTTAGCTAAATGATACTGTTCCTTTTATTCTTTTACTTTTGCAATCATATATACATACATATATATATATATGTATATATATACATGTGTATATATATATGTATGTATGTATACACATATGTGTATATATATGTGTATATATACATATGTATACATATACATATACATATACATATACATATACATATACATATATATACACATACATATGTATATATATATATATATATATATATATGTATGTATGTATGTAAGCTATATTTTTGTCTAGCCGGACAAAAATTACTGTAACTTACAGTTACAGTAATTTATGTGTGAAGTTTAGAAGGAAATGCCTTCCACAATCCCATATCCTTCCTTCTCTTTTCCCCACTAATATCTGCTCCTGGTACACATAAACCAAAAATAAGCCACCAAACAGCTGCATGATACATACTACAAATAAATATACATTATACACACACACCACCCTATATGTGTATACATAAGCATAGACTTGCATTAACCCTTGTACTAAACTGAAGAGCTAGTAATAATGGCAGTAATTATTTGAAAAATCTGTTTTACAAAAAAACAAAGTGTAACTAAAAATAATAGCTGAAAAACAGAGCCCCTTCTGTTGGCTGGAGCTTGCTGTCTGAGACCGGTTATACAAAAATAAGGGCACTGACTTCACTGTAGTTGAAAGCAGGAACAAGCTACAATAAAAGTTATGCAATGTTTTGCATCTCTTTAAGTTATTTAATTTATTCTTGGTAGAATGAAACACAACTGTTGATTGTCTCAGTTACATTTTCAAAGGTTTTCTTTCTCTTTTGCTTACAATCAACAGCTGAATCATTTCAAATACATGTTATTTTCCATTTGGAAAACACATTGTGATTTGTTTTTTTTTTTTTTCTCAAGGCTTTCATTTCTAATGATGTTCAACATTATCACCAGTTTCCTATTTACTCTGTGTGCAGATCAACCTTGATTGTCAGAGAAACAGTGTTGTTGGATGTGGTTTTTAAAATTAATATTCTTTAGAAGACTAAGTGCTCTAGAGAGCAAAAAATGGGGATGATATTGGAATCATTCAAAATCCTCCTGTGGCTCCTGTTTAGGTGTTTTTAGATTCTACATTGATGACTACAGGGTAGAATAAGCTAAACACAAATGATACTGAATTCAGTGGCATTATACTGGTGATTCCTTCCATCAGGCATGTTCAGCATAAAGAAAATACTAAATACTCTCCTGGCTGTGGCTGACATACGAGCGGCCAATCTACTCTTGCAGGTGAGAGCCACTGGAAAACTGGGGAGGGCAGTCGAGGTTAGCAGAATTGAGCTGAGCAGTGACAAACAAGCTCTGAATCATTTCAAACTGTGGCTGAACTCCTCCTCCAGCATCCCCTCTCCAGAGGTCTGGCACCCTCTGAAAAGGCTTCAGTATGTGACAGATGAATCAGAGAGTATTCCTTGAGGGAATTCCACTGTTGCATGGCTCCTCTTTGTCTCTTGTTCCCTCTAGCATAACACAGTGCATGCAGTTGTCACGTTCAAATATTCAGACCCTGGATTTACACACAAATACAGATGTTTGCATCTGCATAATGAATACACCTCCAGTTTTTAGGGTATGCTCAGCGTGACTTCAGCATTTAATGTCTGATTAAATTAGGAAGATGTGCATTGTGATTTTATATAAACTTCATGGAACAGTTCTCAGATCAACAGTCTGTGAATTTTAACTATTACATATCAATGTCTTTCAGTTGTTCCAAAATTTTGTTTTTATTCTTTTTTAATACTCTACATACTGGGATAGGGCATGTCATACGTATTTTTTAGTATGAAAAAAGTATTACAGTAGATGTAAAATGGAATGAATATATGAACATTTTTTCTTGACTGAATAGCTTTCCTAATACCTGACTTTTAAATACCTCAGAACAATCTGGACACTAAGCTTACATTGCAGTCACTGGAGGGGGAAAAAAGCCCTCATGCAGAGAGTAATCAATATTATTTTCCAATAAGCATCTGAGAAAGGTCAGCACATTGGTAAGCGCTCATTTCGCTGTGTAACTTACAGATAGGAGCTAGGATAGATATCTGAAACTCGTATATCTACATTTTTGATGACTGTTAGAGAAATCAGCACAAACCCAAATGACCAATGCAAGTTAAAAAATATATCTCTGTGCTTGTCCTCTTCTCTTTTTCCCTAGACTTCATCAAGGAATCACAAAATCTCAGTGGTTGAGCTTGGTGTGGACATCTGGAAATCCTTTAAGACCTACACTCAGAACAGCTAAAGCAGATTGCCCAGAGCTGTGTCCAGGTAGGTTGTAAATATCTCACACAATCCCATTGTGTTTGACCACTCTCAAAGAAAAAAGAAAAAAAATTCTTATGCATAAGTGAAATTTTCAGTACTTAAATTTGCGTCTGTCTCTTTCCCTTTCACTGGGTACCACTGAGGCGAATCAGTGGCGAATCTCTCTTCTTTAGAACCCTCCCATCAAGTACCTCCAGAAACAGATAAGAACCATCTGAGCTTTCTTATCTCCAGGCTAAATAGGACAGATGCTGCAAGCCCTTAAAATCTTTGTTGCCCGAGTAAGACCATGCTTCCCTCATAATGGGGAGACCACACTGGACTGATTTGTCTTTCCAGTCCTCACCAGAGATGAAGGCAACTCCTTCTGACCTGCTGGTAAAGCCCAGTCTAATGCAGTCCAGAAGGCTCTTGGTCTTCACTGCAAGAGAGCTCAGCTGTCTCAGGCACAATTTGCTGCCCATCAAGACTTCCTTATTCTGCAAAGCAGTTTTCCAGCCTGTCAATCCCCAGCCTGTACAGATGCATGGTGTTTTGCATTTCTTTGGCTGCAAAACTCAGAATTTTCCTTTGTTAAACTTCACAAGATCAATATTTCCATTCATTATAGGCATCAAGAAGTCAATTAATCCAATTTTTTAAAGTCATTCCAATGAATTGGAAAGACAAAATTGCTCCAAAGGGCAAATCATCCATCTATTGCACCAAGTAATGTCTGGGAGAAAGGTCTACATCTCTCTCCATATCTGTAGCCAATCACAGACTGAAGAGTATTTGATGTTTTCTTTATGCTGAATATGTTTGCTTACTTCACAAAAATTATTTTTAATGCCTTATGCATTCTTATTTCAAGAAAATATGGATATTAAATTTTTACTAAATATGGTTGTGATGGTGCTCAGCTCTTCTTTGATCCCTGGTATTCAAAATGCAAATGCTCCTCCAATAGCATCCTTCCCCCAGTCTAAGGCATATCTTTTATTTGCTGTCTTATTTTAGTCCTTAGTTACGTTACACACTGTGTCAAAAAAAATATTTTTAGTTGCAATAATTTAAAGATATTTTTGTAATATTTTATAAATCTCATATGATAAATATTCACTATTTCTACATCAGTCAAATTCAGTACCTTTAATATGTCTTGATTTTTTCACATATGCCACTAATTTAGGCCTGATTTTAAAGTTTTCTTAATACGAACTACTTTTTCCATTATACTTTGATCACTTTTAAGAGTTCATGTCATGGTAGCTTTCAGCAAAGAGAGAAATAACTGAAGTCAGTAAATTTAGGTTTGGTTTTTTTTGTTTTGTTTTGTTTTGTTTTGTTGTTTGTTTTTTTTTTTTAACAAATGTAGAAAAGTAGTTGTTTTTATTATTTGCACTAGTCATTGAATAATGTTTGTATTGCCACTGGCAGTTTAAAGTCCAGTGACAGTTCATACATTATAATCATAACTTGAAATTCACTTATAATTAAAGTATAGATTATTTTACAAAACTCTTTAGGGTCTTTAAAAAAAGAATTGAATAATAAAGATATAGGTATGCTAGTTAAAGGAACAACACAAACAAATGAAAATTTATATGTAAAGGAAAAAAGAAGAAATAACTATTCTTGTATCCCATAGGTTTTGTAAACACTTATGGCTAAAATGATAAATCCTGTTACTCTTGTAAAGAAGTTCTCTTCCAAAGTACAGCTTTATGATGGAATTATATCATATTAGACTCTTTCTGATTTTTTTTTCCCAAAAAATATTTTCTTAAGAGTAATTGTCACACATATCACCCCATTAAGCCAGGTTCTGAAATTCTCATTCATTTTTCCATCTACTGAAGTGGCCTTCAATAACCCTTTCAAAAATGACAGAGCTCCCCCTCTGGCATGCCTTGTCCAGAGCTGTGACTCCTTTTGAAGAGAGGTCAGCTGGTGCAATATAGACCATGGAATGCCAAAAGCAGACTGTTGAGATAGGCCTATCATTTGAAGTCATGCATGCTTTTCTCCACCTTTTTGTGACGGTCTCTTCTTAATTTTTTAAGGCTGCTGGGAACCAAACTGGCCCCTGGCATAAGTAAGGCAATCTTAGCTGCCACTTTGCTGGGCTTAATTATTGCAGTGATGCAGAAGGGCTGTGCATTTCTTTTTTTATTTTTACTGTCCTTGGTAGAATATTACTGAAGGACAAAGCAGACAATGTAATATATGTCACAACATATTAAAGAATTTCTATGAGGCCATATATTTTTTTTAAACAACTTCAAAAAGAACTTTACACTTAAAAATGTAAATCTCTAAAAAAAAAGATAAACCCACCAAACATAACTAGAAGAAAAGGACATTGTTTGAGGATCTTACTGTGTCTTTAACTTTTTTCCAGCACAAGCATATTCTGCATTCTCATATCAAAAAACAAAACAAAACAAAACAAAACAAAACAAACTCCTACCCCCCTAAAAAAACCAACCAAAAAAATTCACCTCAAAACTAAAAAAAAACAAACCAATGCCCAAAACAAAAGCAAACACAAACTGCTTTCAAAATATTCCAAGTTAAAAAGCACCAATAAGGTTTTTTAAATTACTTTCCCTTTGTTCTTACTTTCTTCATTGGTGTGAAGTCTACACTGTTTTCCTTCCAGGTCTGTCATCAAGCAATCTATGTAAACACTTGCCTGTCATTGTTTTCACCTAAGTAGGACTGATTAGTTAATTTTTTTCGGTTTTTTTTTTTGTTTTTTTTGTTTTTTTTTTTAATGTCATAGGAACATAGGTTGATGCCACAGAGAAATGTTGTTGATATCTTCTACCGCTATGCTCCTTTGTTGAGAGAGTACAGGACAGCATATTATTTTACTTGGACCAAAATTGGTCAGACCAATCTAGAGTCAGACTAGGGATTGCACTTTTACTGCTGATCACAGGTGTTCTGTGGCATGATGAGCACTTGCATGGCTGCAGCTCTCCTTGCAGCCACACACACATCAGGCCTCTGCTGTGGGCAGTGGATTATTCTGTTACTTTGAAATAACAATTCTTTTCTTGACACCCCTTTTTCTTTGAAACAGATATTGCAGCATCAATAATGAAACATTGTTGAATTGTATTGAAACCTAGAGCTTTCTATAAAGGCTGTCTTTTCCCCTGATTAATGCAGCTTTTCTTTAGCACTCTACCTCTGAATGGTTTGTCTGCTGTGTGTTTTCCTTCTTGAAACCAAAGCTGTCACTGCAAAATGCAAAAATTTTAAGAATGTGAGCAGGAAGATTTTACTAACTTTTGTTTCTAACCTTCTAATTTCTGTCTGCCATGATCATGTATAGATTTTAATGTTATGAACATGATTATAATGTATGTTTCCATCAGATTTCCTCTTTAAAAGTCATCATTTAAAGGAATCACTCCAATGAAAAATCCATGCTTTTGTATGAACTGTTTTTGGCTATTATTCTTGAAAAGAATATTTGAAGTTATAATCTCAGAGAGAAGAAAAGAAATTGTTCTGGATCTTCAGTCTTTATTTTCTGCACAGAACAACCTTGTTTTGCATCATCATTCTGTTCTCTCATTACCTTCAGTTTAAATAAAAGCATAATTTGGTTAAGTCTGTAAGAAATGACAGTATAATAATTCATAGGAAAATCTACATTAAATAATTTTTTTCTCTCTTGACGCTACTACTGTTAAGCTTAAACCATATTCCTATTTGTTACTCTAGCAGAAAAGAAGAAAATCTACTTTACCGTCAGAACAGTTAATCATTAGTGAGGGCCAAAGAATCATGTCCTGTTTTAATCATGATGTCAAGAAAAATTATTCCTTTTATTTGAAAACATGTCATAAGTGAGAAATTGCAGGATGCTTTGTTTTTCATTAAAGGTATTGACATTTTATCTCTGATTCTTCACAAAGGTAGCACCAGTTATTTCATCCTTGTGCTCATCAGCGTTAGAATCATTAAAGGCAGTGAAAAGCAGTTAAACTTTCTAAGACCTGGATATTGATCTAATTAAAAAAATCTTCCCAGGTTTATTTTTATTAGATTTCTTAATAAGAAATAAAAGTGCAGGATCTGCACAGCAGTCATGCTATTCTCTATTAAGTCTGTCTCTTCTGTGGACATGTCATCAGGGATGTCAGGTTCAGCCCTTGCATTGTTTTGCCTATACAGACTTTGATTTGTAGATTAATATACCTGTGCTGCACCTTTTTCTATCTAAGATATCTTGGAAGGACTATGGGTGTCTTCTACATGATGTATTTCATTATATTTTGCCTAAAGTTAGACTTCACATTATCAATACTGTATTTCTATTCTCAGATAGTCACACTCAGGCTCCCTCTGCAGCCAAAAACTTACAGGAAACTATTAATTTACCCACATACACGAGGTACTTTAAGGTTGAGAGAAATCATTCACTGCTAGGGTCGGTTTCACTCCAGTGAAACTTCAGTATCTACACTTCACTGAGTCCAATTCCTTGTCTGTCTGCACATTCCTTGCCTAATGTGCAATTAAACCATGTCTCTATCACTCTACAGGAGTCTAGTCAACAACTGAAAACTAAACCCACATATCATATTTAATTAGGCAATTTAACCATGCTGATTTCAGGATTGCAGTTCTTTCTGATTCACATTTGAAAACAAAACCCAGACTGTTTAGAAAGAAACTGTCATGTTGAACGGCAGCTGAAGGAGCTCTCCAAATCATAGTATCACTTTTTCCTGATGCATCAGCTCTTGAGTAGATTTCTCCAACAGTCCAGAAAGATTGGGACTGAGTGATAAATTGTGATGTTGAGGTCCAGGAAAGTTGGGAATTTGAATTATACTACAAGCCAACATCACTGAGAATTTAAAATAGAATCTACTTCTCTTGCCTTTCCCACATAAAGGTCTTTGGGCTTAGCTTAGGCTCAATGTAAAGAAATATTTTTAAGAGTCATTAGTGAGGCAGTATAATTTTGGTATATACATATTGCATATGTTCAGTTTGCAGTTTACAGAACTGAAAGAAGATCAGAGGTGGTTATATTGCATTGCACGTGGATAACCACGTTGCTCACCCATCTCACCAGAAAAAGCCTGAAATTCTATGACTGAACACCAGACAATAATGTTCTTAAAAACATTTTCAAAATTTAAAGTACTGAAAATGTATGGCATCTTCTAACCTCTCAAGTCTGCTCTATTCAGGAAGAACCAATGAAAAAGCAAAAATTTATTGGAGCCAGGATAGATTCCTTGGAAGTAATTTACATCAGTCTGTATCTCATAGAAGATATTCCTGGGTAAATACTGATAAAGCAAACCTAGATATTATTCTAGGCAATTTCAAACAAGAAATGCAGTTGATTATCTAACATCAAACCTCTTTCTCATGAGTCAATCTGTGAAGTTACAAAGCATTATTAGTGGTATATTGTTAGATTTTAAAAAATTAATGCGTGTCAGAAAAAATGTAGGAAGTTCATTTTTTTTTTTTTTTCACCTTGGTTATGAAAACTATAATTTGAACTTTTGGAGAGTCATCTCAGTAAATTCAGTCACCAAATGGTTTTCTTTTGTTTAGGAGCTGTATGATTGACTGATTCTTAATAAGTGCAAAAAATAGCTGTAGGCAAACAATACTAAGCTTGCAGTGCACAGAAGTAAGCTGAAAATCAGATGCCAGCCCTCAGCTCTTCCTGTATATTTTGTACATGGCAACAACAATAAAGTGATTTCTTGAGCATCTTTTCTAGCTTATTATTCACTACTATCTTATTTCATGTGGCACTTCAAAATGCTCTTTTATACCTAGTTTGCTAGAACAAGATAACAGCAGCTTTTTCCTAGTGCATAAAATTTAAAAGGTTGCTACTTAGAGGAGGCACCATTAAAAATCTGAATTTGCCAGCAGTTAAAGCCCAATTCTATACCTAGAATAGAAAAGCAATTATGGTATGCTGCTGTCTTTAGAAGGGTTGGCAAGTCTTGATCTCTTAAGGGTGACTTCTGTTCATAATAAGCAGAGAAACAGTGCAAGTAGGTAAGGTAGAATGAAAAAAAATATCAGAATTTAAGCTTCAAACGATAAAATTCCATTACCTTTCAAAGGTAATTTCATTTTTAAAAAATGTTGTTGGTTCTTCTGATTTCAGAAATTAGTTTGGAATCACATCTTTTTTTTTTTTTCTGTTTTGTGAAAGCAATCCCAGTGTTTGACATGAAGAACTTAATCCCACTGTTCAGCTTTAAAATGAGCACCACTAACAATTCCTGACTATACCGTGCTCAAAGGGGATGAAAATCAAATGACTTAACATTCTAATTTTTTCCAGAATACAATCCTGCTGCCTCAGGTGAAATCAAAATAAATTCCCAGTACTGCAAGGAGTATGTGTGTTCTACCATACAGATATTTCTTAATGGCAGTGCATAGAGTGCAGCATGTTGAGCACATTTACTGCCCATCTTTTGCATTTGTTAAAATAGGAATATACCTGTTATTTTTGAGGTAGACTCAAAAGATTAGGAGGATAAAATTATTAAGAGATGTTCCTTTTGTAGCTGAAAAAGGTCTTATATTTGAAGTGACCAGTGAGCTGACTACATTCCAGTATTGTTGCACATAAGCTGGATTTGCACTAACAATACAGTACTGATTATACCTTAAAGCAAGATTTACTTTCCTGTAGAAGATCATCCCTCTTTATTTACTGAGCTAAGCACTTCATGGGCATTGCCTTGTCTAGCATGAAATAAAAGAGCTTGTATTGAAAAAGGCTGCTGATGAATGAATAGTTATGTATGTTGTAATATATTTAAATTATTTACCATTTATGCATTTTAAATGGTTGTAAGAAACACACTTTTGTGAAGAATTGATACTAATGTTGTCAATTACCATATATAGCCTTTGGGAATATAGTGACAAAGTTTTCTAATTCTGTGTTATCCCAAATTGGAGCATGGATGGATGTCATCTTGATCAATCATGTTCAGGTGAGATTTTCACCCTAAAAGTTAAAATATCTGGGTTTTTCTTAATACTCAAAATACTCAAAACTTGTATTTTTATCTAAATAAAGAATTTAATTCATAGATTCATAAAATCTTTGTTAATCCAAGGAAAACAAAATAACCTTTAAAAGCCACAGCAATTGCAAATGAGAGGCAAAAATATTAACTTTATTTTGCTTGCTAAAAATGGGAAAACTTACTTGATGCTGTAACAGTGTGAGGTCACTGGAGATTGACATCTTCATATAAGCCAAGGGTTTTAATTTTTTTTTTTCTTTTATTGCTATAGCTGCCTCTCTGGTATCAAAACACTAATCTGCTACTCAAATGATGTGTTATTAAATAAAAATAATGATATTTCTTTTACTTTGTCAATAGGAGATTTGTACTTGAAATGCAGCTAAAGAGAAATAGTTAAGACAGGAAATTTTCAAGATTTCGGGAAAAGTGTCTCAACATTAGCCTGAACAGAGCTCATTCTATCTCAGTCTTTTCTGGACTAAAAAAGAGTCTTTTCTCCATAACTTACAAGAGGATTTCAGCCCCAAGATCAAGGGATCTCCTCATTCTCCATTTTACATCTAATTTCCATTCTAAGAATTTAAGATACTGTGGAGTCACAAAACTGGCACACAGAAATCCCACTAGAAGTACAATTCTGGAGCTCAGGTACCTGAAAAATGACACAAATCATAAGAAAGAAAATCCAGACTCATTCATTTGATTTAGTAGATGAAAAGGGAACAGATTCCAAAGAGAAAACTCCAACTAAATGTAGCCCTCATTCAGGCCAGTTCTCATGAGCACTAACATGAATTAAATCAAGACAAGATCTAAAAATTTGGCTTAGTAGGATTTGTAATTATGTGTGCCATGGTCTGGCTTTTCTGTCTCTTTGAAGAATATCAATCTTTCTACATGCTTTTGTGTGTCCGTGTTTCTCTTCAGTACCAAATTTTTACAAATCTGTAGTAACACTCAAAATGTTACTCACTCTGCAAGTGTACTTTGGATTTAATTGATGGCAGGAGTGGTTGTTATTTCGGATATTTTGGGTCATGGAAGAGAATGATGAATTTCAGTTCCATGAGTGACCTCATGTAGAAATTCCATAGAGCAGTTCTGTGCACATAGGTAGATAGGAACTACGGTAACCGTGGTTGTGACTCTGACCTTCACTGGTGTTAATCTGAAAGTCTACATAGACAGGCAGACATTTCAAATGGCATAATTTGATGGCAAAGGCTTTTTGCAAGGTAAGAGAAATAGTTCCTCCTGTTATTCCTCTTTATGAAAGTGAGACTGATCCTCATGAAATGATGAGCCCCATTGAGGAGGTCTTTCAATTCCTTACATTTTAACTGCAAGTTGAGTGTTTCACATTGTCTTACTTTTGATCTGGTAGATTAACTTATATCTTTTATTGACTTTCTCACAGTCATGGGTAGCCATCTAAAAATATAGATTTTCCTATAATAAAATCAGGATGGACTGGTACAGGAATGCCAAAATTCCCTAAGCAGTCCTCAATAATTTTGCACAGGTTTTTCTCTACTGCTACTGCAACACTAAGCATGTGTAAAATATCTCTCATGGACTAATGCTCTGAATTTTTCTATTACTTTAAACCAAAAAAATTCAGTGTGTGGTAAGTTGTAAAATTATGCTAAAGTCATGAGGTACTCCAACTGCAAAACTAAAAGCTTAACTACTTTATCAATATTAATGTTCTTCATGTTAATGTTCTTCGTATTAAAAATAGGAAAATCTAAACTTAGAATCTTAGAAAGGAGTACCACTTGTAGAACTAGATTCCTCTTACTTGTAATATGAAGCTTTTATGCACATCAATTATACCTAAAAACTTAATGGAGAAAATACTAACAGCCTGCAACCAATCATAATTGTTCTCTCACGTTCTTAATTAATAAAAGTCATAGTACGATTTTTAATTTTACAAAGGAAGAAGTTTCTCCTAAGAGCTTCTAAAAAGTGGAAGACATGATATTTTTTAATGTAACAGTGTTCCTACCCAGCTGAATGTTAAATCAGATCATAAATTAATATACACTGCACATGAACTTTTGTTTCATAGCATTTACATTTCTTCCATGCATGCAAAGGAATTCCTAATCCAACCAAAATGCTGATAATCTTCAGTTTGGAGATTGGGTTTATTTGAGGGACATCTAGATTTTAAAAAGTAATAAAGGTTAAAAAAAACAAAAAAAATAAGCATTAAAACTAGTGAGCTGGTTGTCTAAAAATTGCAAATATAAGCAGAGGAGTTTCATTGACTGTGCTTCTAGAAACCTCTAACTTTTTTTCTCTTACAAATAGGTCACTTCTTGGCCACATGATTTTTAACCATAAATGTAAGAAACGTGCAACACAAGCCCATCTAACGTCACCTCAGGTAAAATATATGGGAACACAAAGAGTATAGCCAGGTAAATGAGCAGGTCTGATCCCTGCTACAGAACAATTATGACTGGTTGATAAACTGCGAATGGGAAAAAAAGTCAGGGAAAAAAAACAAACAAAAAGGAAAATTAGCATAGCCAATATAAGATTATATGAATAAAGAATGAATGACATTGATACAGGATGTTATACTAGATTCTGGGGTACAAAAACTCTGCAAAGTGCTGTGGGACTGGGTCTGGGCTGAATATCACTTTCCTGTAAGAGACTTATCTAAAATGCATATAAAGGGAGGATCTTCACTATTGAGTCAATGGAGCACTGCAGTCCAAGACGCAGCTAATTTTCAAAAAGTCTGTTTAGTTCTGCTAAAACTGTCATCTAGAAGATCACCAATAAAATTGAGAGGTTTCAGAAGATATTTGAGAAAATATATAAAGGAATGAAAACAGACCTTCTGTGCAATTCAGAGAGCCCAGCTTGTCTGATCAAAGAAAAAGATTAATGGGGAAGAAGGGACTTAGTCACAGCCTATAAAGATCTATATAGGTTTTTATCTTGCATTTTCCTATCCAGAAAACAAAGGTATAATAAGATCCCATGACTGGCAGTGATGGCATTGATGATAGATAAATTTGCCTCAGGAGTGTAGCTAAATTTTCTAACTGATGTCTTTTAGAACCATTTATGTGGTATTACTTTTGAGCCTCCCCACCTGATGATTTAAAGTAATGCTTTTTAGAGCATTGTTTAATAACATGATGGTCTTTTCCAAACTCATAACCTACAGAACAACTTAACTGATAATTAGTGCTTCTAATATTAGAGGGTAAATTAATTCAGTGAATAATTCAGAGAAAATCCAAGGCTAATCCAGCAACAACCTAAATGAAAAAATGAGCATCATAAGCCTGTGTTTCATGAACAGATCTGTGATTTAAACAATTTTTTTGCAAAAAAATCCTAAAAGAAGATTCATTTCTTTTGGGTCAAGAAGAATGTTTCTTTATTCATGAGTCCACTGTTCTTTAAAAACATAGCATCCATTCTAATTTTGTCATTTGGGAAGGTAATATGCTGAGTTAAAATCTTGTCTATTCAGACTTTTTTTTTTCTGTAGGATGTGGACTACAGATAATTTGAACAGCAAAATTTCCTGTCTCTTGGGAAATATTCATTTGCTTTTAAACTCCAGTGCACTCACTGCAATCATGCACTAAAGCACCATATTTAAAACATGGAATGCTGGATATATTTAACAGGTCCAATTCTGTTTGCTGGTTAAAGATTAAGAGACCAAAAGATAGCATCTATTAACAATACTGTATAAAGAAAGGAATCACTGCACACTGAAGTAAGTCCCACTGGGGGCCTAACAAGCACCTGCCATTTTCACGTGGTGAGAGATCAATCAGTCTCTATGTGCAGCAAGATGACCTGCCAAAATCTGAACCACATGGGGGAGAGAAGAAAAATGATCAATTCCCCAAACTGTGTGCTCTGCAGTAATAAAACACTGTTCTATAAACACTTACACTCTTTTTGCAATTGTGATATCTTCACTTCAAAATTTGCAGTGAAACCCCATGATGATATACAGAAAAAAAAGGTATCAAAAATGTATTAGAAAATGAATTCTCTCTATTGTTAATGTGTAAATTCTTTGCATTAGGAGAAAAATAAGTTTTAGGGTTTTCAAACTGACAGTTGTGGAGAATAAACAATCAGGGTGTTTTCCTCATGTACAAGACTGCATTTCAAATTTTCCAGACTTCAGTTCATTGCTTATTTGATTCCTGGTTTTCATGGAGGATTGAGTTGGACAATGGAATACTAAAATGTTCTAAATATGTATCAAAAACACAACAGTGACAACTGGAAATGAAAATAAGAGAATTGGAACCTAGTATTTGTCTATTTGCTTGAAAATGTTGTACTAACATCTCTATAAATTCACTTATTATCAAGAAGAAGAATAGCCCAAAAAAATCACAGAATCTTGCAGACAATTCTAAGTCCTACCCAAAAGCCCAGGATATTCCAGTTTGGGTTGGTGCCAGGGCACCATACATTTACATGTTAAGGTAAGGAAAGCCAACCTCAATTTGCAAAGATGAGAAACCATGAATGAAATCTCTAGACAGTACTATTCTTTCCTAGGAAATTAAGTACTCAAACTCATCTTAACAGATGACATGATCAAACAAAATTATCTGGATTCTAGGGGAAGCACTTAGATAACGTACTTCTTATGTGATTAGCCTGGATTTTTTAATATTTTCATATTCTCTCTCAAGTGTTCTTAAAGCCACTCTCCCACAATACGATGTGTGATTTTTTTCATCTCCTGTTATACAGAAGACAGCTGTGGAGCAGTAGTACAGTAGTAAATAATACAGGATGAGAATCTGTTTGGTATACAGAAAAAAAAAAAACAAAGAGGCTTATTAGAGGTATTTATTTGCATTTTCCCTTCACTATGTTAAGAGATGATTATACTGAAAATCCTCAATTAGAAACATCTAAAGAGGTCTTTCAATGTAACAAATGAAGTCCAAACTAGGAAAAAGGAAAAATAAAGAAGACAACAAAAAAAATCAAAGTACTGTATTATTCTTCATTAGTTGATTGGAAAGATACTTCTTTTTGAAACAAAACAATTCAAACAGTCTGAGAAAACAGTGTGCTTCTCATTCACTGGAGAAATCGTTCTGGAAGTGTTCATCCTTATACAAATATTACCTTTGTTATTAAGATCATGGTCTACAGAGGTTATCTGCTGACAAAGTGACTGTAGTGTTATCTCAGGAGGGACCCAAAGATGGCTATAACTGTTACATCAAACTTGCAGAAGAAAAAACATGACTTTCTCATAAAGAGACAGGCTTTTAAATAGCTAGTTCAGTTCTGCCAATTCCTGCTTTAGTCTAGTCTCTGACTTCAATTAGGCTTCAGCAAATCCATCTCCCCATTAGTTTTGCTCCTTAAACACCATTGTTGATATATTTAATTTTAATACCACACATTCAGTTGTCTCACGAAGACAAATACAACCTGACACTGGGTGGGATGTACTGCTCCTCAGTCTAAAGTAAAGTTCTGATTTTAATGAAGGGAAGAGGTAGACTTCCTCTGATTTCTGTGGTATCATGGTTTAATTCACAGTATCTATAAATAAACACATCTCTAGGGTTTACACCATAAATTCTGTTATCACATACCCTGACCAAGTTCCATACATTAACTCTTACTAAATTAACTTGTACAGTTAAAAAAAACCAAAAAACTTAATCAATGACAGTTATGTAGATAACTTTTAAGAAAACGCTTAAAATAAGCTCTTGATAAAGACTACAAAGATAGAAAAGAAACAAACAGAACCCAAAACCAACAAAAAAACCTCTTTGTATCCTCCAACAGAAATGCACATACAAGAAGGTAAACAGTAAATAATTTCTTTCACACAAAACAGAAAAGATTTCAAACTGCATACTTGCCTATTAAATGAGAAGAAAGATATTCTTTCTTATTGGCCACAAATATATATTCTGTACTTCTGTATGAGAGCCAAGTACAAAAATGCTGAACAATGCTGAAGTCTTTAGTGGTTGGTTCTTTTTAAAAAAACACTTCCAGGGTGACAAAATTTACTAGCAAGTTCTGTGTATGAATTGTGTATCACTTAGGCTTACTGTGATGCAATGCCTGTGGAAGAGATTCAAAGGTATAGCTGTGCAAAAATACTCAGAATATAAAATGAAATATTTCTCTTTCTAGGAAGAGTAGACTAAGCTAAAAAATGCCTAAAATGATATTCAGATATCTTACATCAAGACATCACCTAATATCCAGTTTTACCTAGTCCTGAAAGCATTTCACTCTCTACCTACTTCTCAGTTTGGTCTCAACTTTCACTGTGTTTTTATATTAAATATCAGTGTGTGTGCACTGACACTGATACACTGAGAAGCATGTGCTCTGGGGAGAACCCTGTCTTTCTTCTGCCTAAGCTTCCCTATGATCTACTGTGCCTAACCTAAATTCCACTTAACTCCCTAGAAAACTGCAAACACTTTTATGGTCAGTCTCAATCTAAAAAGCAAGGGAAAACACAGTGTTTAACTCCAAGGAAGCAACCTAATGGGTATCATCCATATTCCTTGCAATATAAGCTATAAAAGTTTATATTCACAGCCTGAACCATATTGAAAAGTTTTGAAGAGCTCATCTTAGAAGTTTGAATAAAAAATTGCAAATATTACCTCTTAGGTATTTGTAAGAATGTCAGTGTATTTTTCCTGGATCATTAGCAAACACACTGGTTAGTTTATGCTGAAAGACACTTCTGTTATCATTGAAGAAGGAATATTTTAAAGTACTACTGTGTTAAACAAATTAAGACTTCGCCAAGTATCCATAATATATATTTACGAACCACTCTAATTAAAACACATATCTCTGTATTTAGCTTAAAACCTGTATTTCAATCTGACTGCCTTATGATTTTTCAAGGTTCCTGTACCATATGCACATACATTTTGAAAAACAAATATAAATAAAATATGACAGAATAAACACTGATTAGAACATTTTGTAACATCATTAACATACCAGATTTACATGGCACAAATCTCCTAACATCTGCAGTGATTTAGAACCCCTCCACATCTTTCACAAAATGAAGAATAAAACAGCCATTTTTTCTTTTTGCTTCATTTGACACAATAAATAAAACAGTGTATTTCACTTATTTTGCATTTAACGAGAATCCAATATGCATAGAACATGAAAAGGGAGAAGATGGAAATATGACGCTGAGCCATTCAAGTCATCTGTTAGCCCAGGACCTAGGACAAAAAATTACCTCCATCAGACAGTCATTCATTGTTCTGGGAGACTCCAAGATGAATAACCTTGACTACAGCATCACCTTCCTTGGCACTTTTCACATTTCTTCATTTCATTTGTCCATATTGAACAATGGAATTTTAAACAAGGAACAATCTATTAAAGCTGGTGAAAGACATACCTGTATGTACACTAACATGCAGAAGGTTCTGAAGCCATTGCTGCTGACCATTCGTGACAAATATTAAGTCCTTGTTTATTTAGATGGTCATTGTTATTTGGCTAACTTTTAACTGGGAAAATGTTTTCTTGATTCTTAACAGGAAAATAAAAATCTGCCAAAAATGAAAATATATTCTGAAGGGTGCCAACTCTTGATGTAAAATGAAATTATATTACAATTATATCCATAGCGTGCTTGCACAAAGATGCAATAAGCATCATCCATTCAGACCTTATGAAAGAAAGCTCAGGTTAATACTCAACTGCCAGATTTTTCCTTCAGTTGAACTGTTTTGCTCAATATCCATTTGTATTAATAAATTAAATACTAGTCCTTAGTCAGCTTAAAAAAACAACTATAGTCTTCCCCTAACGAGAGTGGAGTGTACAACTTACCTAATTGCAACAGATCTGTGATTTGATACTATAGTCTGAACATTTTTAAAACAAAGAGTTCAGATCCATTTCAGATCTGCAGGTGTTCATTGAACAAAATATTAAGTCTTTAAAAACAACCCTCCTCTGCAAAGTCCTACAGACTGTTGACAACCTCTTTAATTTGCAGTTCTTCATTTCCACAGAGCCATGTGGCAGCAATCTATCATCCACAAGGTTTTTCATCTCTTTGCTCTTCTCCTTTGTCCACATCCTTTGCCCCAGGCATTATTCTGCTTCACAAAAATGAACTGCTTGTATTTCAGAAAGCCTGAATGCAAGATGTTATGCATTTGCAATTTTCCAAATCCAATAAAGCTGCTGTGCCAAAAGTAAGCTCTTAGATTCAGGAATCTGAAACCAAATCACTGAGACTTTAAGCTCTTAACCTTGGCAAACTAGTTTTGAAACAAAAAAAGGCCACAGACACCTTGTGCAAAACTACTTTTCCATGGGCCACTGCAGCTGTCAGCATTGCAGGGACAGCTAGTGGACTGGGTATTGAGCAGGTTGTTGATCAGATACTGATTTTTCTACTTGTTATGCTGTTTGCCCACCTTTCCCTTTCATTCAACAGAAACCATCTCAGAATGGTCTCTTCCTAGCCATCTCCATGTGTATATTCCACACCCTATCAGGTGTGGGATCCCACATCTTCTCCCACATACTTCCCCAGTGAAGAACTATTACCATATGTTAAGATAACCTACAAAGCTAATATCTAATCATAAGATCAGTCTGAAAAACAATTTATTACCCTTACAGATTTTTTGACTACTTATCCTTTGTAACTCAGGGCTTTTTCTTTTTTAAAATTATATTTCAGATACATCACATACTTTTCCAAGGACAAAAAATGAAATGCATGCCAAAAATAATTTTATTGTGTATGTGTCATTCCTCACAAAAAATAATGGAAGATCTAGTCCTTGGCTCATAAAATTCTTCCTTATTTGCCTTTTTTACCATGCATTACCAATGACATATAAGATACATCCCTGTCTGCTATTTTAACAAGCACTTTTACTAAAATGATTGCAATTAATGATGGGCCCTTTATAACAAATTATTTTGAAATTTTTACTTCCAAAAATGTTATCAGCAGTAAAATCTCCATCACTAACAACAGACCACTCTGCACCATTAGACAAGAGAAAGGTAGCTTCAATAGAGCAAATAAAGTAGCAAAATTAACTTTTTTTAAATGAAAGTAACTATAGCTGCTAGATGTCTCATATTGGTTATATATTTCTTGTGCTTTCTGCATTTTTCATGTTCACCCTAATTTTTAGAGGAAATGGTTCCATAAGATTACAAAAGACAAATCATTCCTCCTAGAAATATCAAAGTGCTCCTGTGATCAAGTCAAGTAATTCAGCTTGCTCTGACTCAATGGGAGGCAGAGAACTCAAAGAGCAGCAGCCCCTTAGATCACTGGCTCATTGGGTCACTCTCCTCTCTGTATGAAGACCTAATTCAAATGACCCAAGCGACTAGCCACTCACTGTAGATGAAAACTCTCTGATTAACCCTTATCAGGTCTGTGTTATCTTCAAAAGACTCAGAACTGTTCCTGTGATTTCTGATATTTAAGATGCAGTTCATCATTAAGCAGCAATGGGGATCTACAGCACGACCTTAACTGAAGCACCACTGTCTGTCTGGGACAATAACCATCTCCCCCAAAAACTGCCAGAGTTGGTAGATGACACTGCAGGGATAACAGTAGAAGCAAGGAAATCTAAGATTTTACAGGAAACTTTCACAGAGATTTTCCCAGAAAAGTTTTAGGAGGGCATTGGCATGTGTAGTTGTATTAATAACTTTTGTATTAATGTATTAATACTTTTTGCCCCTTTCCTTTTTGCCCCCCTAAGCTGACTTCCGACTCTTGTGATCTACACTATGGAGTCCTCTCTAGAGGCCCAGTGCAGGAAAGTACATAATTTTATGGTGGCAATTGTAAGAGATACGGGAAGATTTCTGGTTTTAAGAGGCACGGTTGGACCAAAATATTCTACTGGACCATGTACTATCAACACTGTAAAACCAGAAATGCATCTTATTTTACGGGGTTAATAATCTTTAGTGCAGTTATCTTATTCTTTCATCTTTTTATTGTCTCGTAATGGAATACCAATTTTAAAGGATATTGTTCCAGATAGTATCAGAGATTTAAGAAATACAACCGATTAGTTTCTTTCTGCACTTATATTATGCCCCTTAAGAATAACTCACTTGGAAATAACTTGTGAGAAATAGTATCTCTATCTTATGGGCTTTTACAGAACTCAGCTTTATTTTTATGGATGTTGTTCATTTACTGAAAAGGTTAAAGATCTTTTAAAGTGTTTCATTATTCACAGCAACAGAACTTTACACACATTCTATGAACAAAAAACTTCCCCCATACCATCTGCAATTTAATTGTTTCTGCCATTATATACTAGCAGTGAAAACCCCAGATTTTTCTTACATTATACAATAACTTATAATAGGGTGCAGTATGATGAAGTATATATATGTAGTGCTGGTCAACAGAATATTACCAAATCCAGCTCAATAAATTCTGATTTTCTATATTTAGCAAGACTCAGAAAAAAAAACACCACCATCAGCAAATAAGGTAAATGAATGGGGTTTCAGTCCTACTATCATGGAAAAAGAAAACAGGAAAATTTACCCCTGCTGAGGAAAAGTCGTTCAAATCATTTGTGCTTCAATTGCTGGCTTCCCTGAAAGCACAGACCACACATAGGGTCAAGTCTTCTAGGGCTGGATCACACTGCAGGCCAGAGCCAGCTGTGAGAAGTGGAAGCTGGCTAATCCTGAGCCTTGCAGGTGCCCTCCTGCACAGAAATACATGGTTAGAGACAAAGGTCTGTACTAGCCTGGAGAAAAGGGGGCTGAGAAAAGACATTATCTCAGACTTTGCAACTATCTGAAAGGATGGTATCCAGGTGGTGGTTGGTCTCTTTTGACAAGTCATAGGAGAAGAGAAAATGACCTCAAGTTCCACTGAAGGGGCAGGATGGTAGGGGGGTGTGTGTGTTAGATTGAATGTTAAGTAAAACTTCTCCACCAAAAGGTCTGTCAAGCATTGGAAGAGACTACCCAGGGAAGTGGTGGCATCACCAGCCCCAGAGGCATTTAAAATATGTGTAAATGTGGCACTTAGGGACATGGTTTAGTGGTGAATTTGGCAGTGTTTAGATAATGGACTCAATGATCTCAAAAGTCTGTTCCAGTGAAAACATGTCTATGATTTTATCATTCCTGTCATAATGCTTGTCTACCCCTGCATTTGTAAGTAGGCACAACACTATCACTGAAGAGGAAAGGAGAAAGTTTATTTGGGAACATTCTTCTCTCTGAATATGAATTAGTGGGCTGTTCTTGTACCAATGGACAGAGAAATCAATGCAATTTTATCAATACAGCATGCTGATAATTTAAAACATGAACCAAGAATTCATACTTGATGTTGTAGCGAATACAGTACAGTATGTCTTCAGTCTTGTTGATACTAGCAAAGGTTTCACAACATATACATGATTTGTGAGTAGAGATGTGCCTGATTCAAGGCCTCATTAAAAACAAAACAAAATAAGTAAAAGAAAAAAAAAAAGGAAAAGGAGATCCCAAAAATAGAAGGAGTTGCTGAATTATTTATAGAACTCTTGTGAGATCTGTCATATGTTTCCAGTGTACCATTTTGCTTGCAAAGCTGTAACAACCTCAGATTTTAAAAACATGTGATATGTACAAAATCAATCAATAAAAATCTGTCTGAAAACATCAGCAATAACACACTAACTTTATTACTTAGCACTCCTAACTTGGTTTTTGATCATGAGGTTTACTAGTCTCGTCTCAAACTATTAGCTTTTCAGTCTGTGGGAAATAGAATTAGACTGCTAAAGGGTTGAAATGGACCTTAAGGATCATTTAATCCCAACCACCCCTGCCATGTGGAGGGACCCCTCCTGCTAGACCATGCTGATCAAGGCCTTATCATTCTGGCCTTGAACACTGCCAGGGTTGGGGCATCCACAACCTCCCTGGGCAACCTGTTCCAGGGTCTAACAACCCTCACAGTAAAAAATTTCTTCCTAATATCTAACCTAAATCTCCTCTCATTCAATTTGTACCCACTTACTCTTTTTCCTGTCACTACAGTTCCTGATGTACAGTCCCTTTCCAGTTTCCTGGCAAGCCCCTTTCTAATACTGGACAGATCCTATGAAGTCTGTATGTAACCTTCTCCAGCCCCAACAGCCTCAGCTTTCTCAGCCTGTTTTTGTAAGAGAGATGCTCTACTCCTCTTATCAGTTTTGTGCCTCTCCTCTGGATTTGCTACAACAGTCCTTATGTTGGGGACATCAGAGCTGCATGCAGTAATTCAGGTGGGGTCTCACAGGAGCAGAACACAGAGGGACAATCACCCCCTTTGACCTGCTGGCCATGCTCCTTTTGTTGCAGACCAGGTTGGCTTTCTGGGCTGCAAGTGCACATTGCTGCCTCATGTTGAGTTTCTCATCAACCAACACCCCCAATTCTTTCTCTGCAGGCCTGCTCCCAATCACTCCTTCACCCAGACTGTGTTTGTGCCTAGGATTGCCATGACCCATGTCTAGGACCTTGCACTTTGCTTTGCTGACCTTCATGACATTTACACAGGCCCATTTCTCAAGCCTGTCCAGGTCCCTCTGGATGGCATTATCCCCTCCCTCCAGTGTGTTGACTGCCCCACAGAGCTTGGTGTCAGCAGCAAATTTGCTGAGGGTGCGCTTGATCCCACTGTCCACACCACCAGCAAAGATGTTGAACAGCATCAGCTGCAGTAGTGACCCCTGAGGGCACCATTCGACACATGGACAATGAGGCCCAGGCCACAACTCTCTGTGTGCAGCCCTCCAGCCAGTTCTTTATCCACTGCATGGTCCATCCATCAAATCCACGTCTCTCCAGTTTGGAGACAAGGATGTCACATGGCACAGTGTCAAAGCCTTTGCATAAGTCCAGGGAGAAGACGTCAGTTGCTCTGCCCCTATCCCCCAGTGCTGTAGCCTTGTCATAGAAGGCACCCAGGTTTGGCAGGCATGATTTCCCCTTTGTAAAGCCATGTTGGCTCTTACCAATCACCTCTTTGTCTTCCATGTGCCTCAGCAGTTTCCAGGAGAATCTGCTCCATCATCTTGCCTGGCACAGAGGTGAGACTGACTGCATTGTAGTTCCCCAGGTCTTCTGCTTTTCCCATTTTAAAAATGGGGCTTATACTTCCCTTTTTGGTCATCATGGACTTCACCTGACTGTCAATTTTTTCAACAATGATGGATAGTAGCTTAACAGCTTTGACTGCCAGCCCCCTCAGGACACATGGACAAATGTCATCAGGTCCCATGGACTTGTGCACATTCAGGTTCTTTAGATGTTATTGAACCTGACCCTCTCCCACAGAGGGCCTTCATTCTCGCAGTCCCTGCATTTGCCTTTTTCAAATTGGGTGGCATGACTGAACATGCTGTTGAAGACTGAGGCATAGAAGTCATTGAGAAACTCAGCACTCTCTTTTTCCGGGGTAGTAAGGTCTCTCTTTTCCTTCTGGAGAAGGCCCACATTTATCCCTAGTCTTTCTCTTACTTGCAGCAAATCTATAGAAGCCTTTCTGTTATCCTTAATATCCCTGGAAAGCTAATAAGTGTGGCTATGTTGGGTTTTTTTGTGTGTGGTTTTCTTTTTTTTTTGTTGTTGTTGTTTTTTTGTTTGTTTTTGGGGTTTTTTTTTTGTTTCATATTTGTTTGTTTGTTGGTTGTTTGGAGGTTTTTGTTTTTTTTTTTCTTTTTCTTTGGTTTTTTTTTTTTTTTTTTTTTTTTTGTTTGGTGTTTTTTTCTGTTTTCTTCACATTTTGGTTAAGCTGAATAATACTGTAATGAAGATTTCCTTGAAAAGCCATATAAACCGTGCTGTGCAGATATTTCACTCTTTACAACCTAGCTACAATACTCTTCTAAGCTATGGTGCCAAATTTTTACACAATGTTCAGCTTCATGGCAGAAGTCTGCATGCATACATACATTTATATGGCAGATGTTTTGTGCATGACATTTTTTGTTTTCCTTTAAAAAATCGTGTTATATCTATGTAAATTCCCCATACTTCAATAATTTTGCAAAGAGCTGACAAATACGCTCAGTACTGTATCTTTCAACGGGAATAGTACTCAAATACAGACTGCTTTGTCAACAACATCTGCAACACTTTGGGAGATGCTTCAAAATTTGTCATTTTAAATTTCATTAATTTGAAACATTTAAAATAAATATGTATTATAAAATCATGCATTTCTGGCTTTCATTAAAATGTTTACATTGCAGAGAATGCCATTTTGTCAGTACCCTTTATTTCTTTCAAGTTCACCGTCAAAAAGGCAACTATTCTTTTGTTAGTGTTAGAGTTTTATTTTCATAAGTTGAATTAAAAACAAATAAAAGCTTGGCACAAAACACACCATGAGAGGATGTTTTGACCCAGTTCAATTCTGATGTTCCTAAATGAAAAATAAAATATTATTTCTAGGCGATAGAATGGGAGTTGATTTCTACATTACCAAGTATATATATCCTCTCATATGAGCCTGATGACAGCCCAATGAGAACAGTGTGACTATTTCAGCAGTGCAGGTAGAGATATTTTCACACTTCCTTGAGCAGAACAGCTATATGTATACAGTATGCTACCAAAGAATTCTTGATTTGATTTTAAACATCTGCCAGTGGTCTTATATTTTTTATCATTTATTAAGAAGGACTAAGAGATTACTGATGAAACACGGACATTTGAGAAAGCATTCACACTGTAATTACAGGACCTTCTATCTAACATTATTATATAAACACACATTTATTCTTCAAGTCATACCATTGATTTCAGTAGTTAGTTGCATCAAGAATAAGAGGAAAGAGAAAACAGCAGTTCACAAAGGAAAAACAAAGATGAAAGGTATGATATTTAACATAACAAAGCCCACTGAAAATCAGATGATTAAGTGCAAGTATGCACTTAATGAAATGGAGGTAAAAACAGTGCTGCTCTCCATGTCAAATTGTCTTCTGGAATGAGAGTAATAGGATGATTTGATTTAAAAATAAAGACATAAAATGTGACTATAAAAATAAAGCTAGGCATCAAACTTAAGTGTTTGAAAGCTTCCTCCCTCAAACGCATTTTGCACTGCTCCCCCAGCCTCCACTGAACAGGTTTACTGCAGCGTTATATGGGTAAATCTGATCCTCCGGGTTGCTTGCAATAGCCAAGATATCCACAGCCTCTGTTCAGATTCCCTAATGGCTCCAAGTTCTTATTTTCTAGAAATAGCAACTTACTATGAAAAGATTTCTGAAGTCAGTAGAAAATTCTGCATTGATCACTTAGCAAGTAACATGAAAGGAAAAGGCAAGCCACCTAAAAGGTTAAGTGATAAATATCTAAACCTTCCATGTTCAATTCTTTTAATTTGCATGTCTTTTAGTATTTACGTTTATTATATCTCTCTGAAGCTAGTATTAAATAAAAAAATGTTCATTCACATTCTAAACTGAGGCTCCCCTACTATTTTCCAGATTTAGGCAGAGAAGAATATGAAGTCTGGCTAAACCACCAGGATCAATCACGGAAGACATGGCAGTACCTCAAGCAATGATGATGACAATAGGACAATCCATCATTTGCATATCAGTCTAGTAGGTAGGCCAATCATCTGGGATGCATCTAGACCTATTTATGGCAAGGGTGATTGAATCTCCCATTCCTGCATTCCAGGAAAATGTCATGATCACCAGACAAATATCTCAAATCAGAATATTTTATCAGCCCCTTTTCAAAAACTAAAGCACTGTGCTGCAAGTCTGAAGTCACATGGAGAATTGAGAATATATTGTTCAAGCTCAATGGTTGACACTCATCAGGGGAAAGAAGAGAGGATAAAGACCTCTCTCCACGAAACATAGATACATTTTTATATTGACATGGGATAAAAAAACAGTTTGAAGGGATTTTATATTCTTCTGGAGATACCTAACCTGACTGCAAAGCCACTTGGGACAGAAATTTCAGTGTCCTGGTGGAGGTCTGGATAGGTACCCACTGTTCTGGCTGGATAGTAAAGTTGGCCACATTTGCTCATGTCCTTGTGAAAAATACAGTAATTGGCTTGTACCTATCTTTCCCATGCTACCTCTACTATTATAAGAAATAAGTATCAGTCTTTCCACAAAATGTCTTTCTTTTGTGGCTAGAACAATGCTAAGAATTGTTCTGTGAGGGAAAATTCTCAGGACTTCATGGAGAAAAAGGAAAAGCAGTAAAAGCAGTAGGAACAAAAATGAAAAGTATAAAAGAGAAAAAAAAAAAAAAAAAGGTAAATGTATTAGGAAATAGAGATGCTACCTTTAAAAGCCCTGGTCCAGAAAAATATAGCATCCTCTACAGATTAGGACATGAACTTTAAAACATCTTATCCCCTTCATGTAGGGGTACACTGGTGTATTTCACATGAGCAATGAATTTAATGCACTTTGTCTTTACTTCAGAGGCAACTTTGGAACTCTTCGGTAAGGGCAAATGGAGAAGAATAGTAGCATTGGCTGAAAAAAGTTAACTAGGTATCCATCAGCAATTGCTGATGGCCCAAAGGCATTGGAAATGTGTAATAAAGACAGACAGACTCCATAGATTTTGGCCTAGAATAATTTAATCTGCAGTATTGCAGTCAGTAGCTGATGTGGCTGAAAAATAAAGTGATGGCAAAAAGTGATGCCTATTTTGGCATCCCAGACACTTCCATAATCACTTAGTGCCTGACCAAAACAGAGGTCAGACATATACAGACAGAGTGAGGTGGGAGAATAGGAATGGGACAGTCTGGCTTTAGGCTGGTTTAGAGTACCAAAAAGCTTCACTGTCAATTGAAAGAAAAGGTTTTATTGTATATGTGGCTGATTGATTTTACTGTCCCACCCTTGCCTGGCTTTATTTGGATCAAGGATCAGCCAGTTCTGTTCACTTCCAACCTCTTGTCTCATTCATGTAATGAGTTTGCTAAGATCTAATGAAAAACAGGAATAGCCCGAGCTTTGTGCTGTCACTTTCCTATGACAATGTAAACTGAATTGTCGTTCTGCATACCTCTGCATGCTCATATGCAAGTGGCCAGGAGGAGTAGCTGAAAACAAAACCTCATGGGCAGGAGCTAACTAGAACAAAAAACTGGCAACTTTATCCTTAAGGTCTGCCCCCAAGGCAAAGAAACTTATGTGCAGACATAATGTTACTGAGTATTTCTATTCCAAATGGTTAATGAAAACATACCAGGGGAATACTGAAAACCAGAAATGTTTGGTATGTGTCTACCTTTCACAGATTTTCAATAACGCTTAACAGCTTAATACCATTTATGCTTTTGAAACCATTCTTAATAAAATACTGTTAGACTTTTCACAAGTCTGTCACTTCCTGGGCCACCTTGACCTAGATCAATACACTCCTGTTAAGTGTTATTATGCACTGTTCACAGGTCCTTCACCAGTATCTTGTTGAAATGACAGTTTCCAATATGACAGGCCTTTCTGAATTAATTTTCAAGTATGCTTTTAAGAAATAATGTGTCAAATGTTATTATAAAAATCCCTGAGCTAAAACAGCTTTTTCATTTTCTTTATTCACTGCTTGGATTTTTTTTTTTTTTTCAATCCAAGAATTCTAGCTTGCTTTGCATGATTTAAGAGAAATCTTTGTGGCTATTCTTAAAAATGGAGATGCTCCAAAATGAATATACAGTTGGATATACAGTGCAACAACTTCAGCTTCTAACTCTTGTGTTGTGAACACAAGCGCAAAATGGGTGTGTAAGAATTTTAGCATCTTAAATTCTTAGTGTTGATATGACATACTAGTTTCCAGCCTTCATAAGTTTACATTACATGCCCACAAAAAAATTGTTTTAAACTATATATCAAGTTCTGCATTAGTCTTTCCAGCTTTCTTCCTTGTTTGCATTATCAGATCTATTTTTCTTACACACACACAATGTATCCTCTAGTCCCCTCAGTTCAACCATATGGCACTCAGCATCTATTGAATCCCTTCTTACACTGTATTGTGCTATTTTGTGCAAGAAATTGCACAAGTAATCTCCAGGTTTGTTTCCTCAGACAGTCTCTCTTTGCAGTCACTTATTAAATGAAAATTGATTTTTCCCATATTCAAACAAGAAATCAGTACCTTCAGACAATATCAATCTATCATGAAGGAGCAGACAGCACTGTCTCAAATTATCTGATCTAGCAGATGAGGAATGAGATTTAGTTGCTTAACACAGACAATAAGTGAACCAGCACCTTCTGTCTGACTTCCAGCTGTCACCCCACAAGGACACTGGTCTGTAGGTTCTATGTTACAGATGCTCACTCTGTGCAAGGTGCCATCAATACCCTTAAGTACCTGAATGCACTAAAATGATAAGTTGAGGAAACTAAACCACATTTATAATGTCTGTTTTGCCAAGAATTGTCAAAACACAAAAAGCCCAAATATTACTATTACTAATAGGAAATTGGCTTATCTGATGCTTTTAGTCCATCTCAGTACTAATTCTTAACATGCTTATTTCTTAGACCAGTTACCATGCTATTTCAATATTTGGAAAGGTCTGTTTAAATGCAAATGATGACCAGGGTGTTAAACAGTAATAAAAAAATCTAGTATCAGGATCGTCATATACACTCTTTGATGGGCCTGCAAATTTTCCAGGCAGACACTTGAACTATCAATACTTGAAAATTCACTATGTGTGAATTTTCTGTGCCTTGAGCCTTGAATTTTTAAATTTAGGCTATTTTTTGGTTTTGGGAAGATGAAAGAGAATCCTAACCCCATATAAAACCATAATTTTTACTGATGACCTGGAAAATTATTCAATTTAGAAAGAATTTCAAATGAAAGTATTTTCTGTTTATCAGACCAATTTAACAATTTAGACATTCTTTAAAATGCAGCTTTTAAAGCCTTTGAATACTTGAATATTCTTAGACATTCACAATTTATTGTATGCGTTCATACTATCATATAGTAGTCAATGAACTTGCCAGATGTGGTTTTATTTACATTTCAGACTTCTGGTTTCAAAGTATAGGGAAAAAAAAAGAAAAGGTTTTGCTTAGTGTTTTTACTGAAAACATAATTTATTCCTCAAACCCATTAAATAGATGATTGAAAATTATTATTATTGCCTTGGGTAGAAACAGCTTTTGTCTACTTACTGAAACTGACAGTTCAGACCTCAAACAGATCAAAATGTAGCACATTTTACAGTGCAGTAACTGTTTTCAAATATAGATTAATCTATATAACAAAGAAAAGCCAAAGTTCATAATCATTAATCAGAAACTAGATTTACCTCACTGAATCTAAAGCTGGCCTGTCTCTAAGTTAGCATAGTAAAATTGGACTGAATGCTAGAACACCCAATATGAATATGAGTTAAGTAATAGGAAGCCAGAAAGAAAATATATGTCTAGAATTCTTATCTATCTAAAAATTCTGTTTATTTATTTGCACAGTAATTGCAATATCTTTGAAACAGCCCATGCAGAAGTGAGCATTCATATTTTCTGTAACTTTAAAAAGACAAAAGAAATTAGTGTATTATAATTCATTATAATCTGAAAATACATATTCTAAAAGTGAAGAACAAAACTTGAGTTTACCTAATTTCTTCCAAGGATTTATTTGAGATGTTAACAAATTATGATTTCACTTTGCATGCCATTTTACTACAAGATATTTTTGGTGTAAATTTTGATCTCTTTTCAAGCAGTGTGGACCAGTGAATATCAATAGAACCAGTATTCAGCATTCATGACAGAGGAAGGTGGCTAATCTCTTTAAGGTAGTTCTTTAAGTATCTGACAGCTCCTTTCAATCTAAAGTCTACAAAAACCACAAAAATCTTTGCTAGCATTTTGGCTTAGGACTTGAAGATTACTTATTTGACGTGAAGAAGTGCATTTTGATAAGGATAACGGAAAATAAAATGTGCAGGTTTCAACACATTGGTATGACAAAGAAGTGCACAGCTTTGAAAAGACTGTACTAGCTGAAGCATTACTAACATGCAAGAAAACCTATATATTTTGAAAGAATAGTACGGCCCCTTCATGAGATGCTTTACCTTCATGAGGATTTTTTTCTATTTAGATTTCTCTGTGCATGTAGTCCTTAAGACAGGGGTCCACAAAGGCCATCCTACCACTCTGCTTGTAAATCGTCTAAAGGGACTATTCTTCTCTAACACAAGAATTAGAAACATGATATTTAACTTTTCTGCGAATTATGATACCTAACTCCCATACTGCTTTTCTTGGAAATTAGCAGAAGATAATCTATTTCCAACACTGTCAATGATGACAATTTGCAGATTAGGATACCTTTTGTAAACAATGAGAATAACGGAAACTGCTCAAAGCATTAAAATATTTTGTAAGCCATTGAAATAAATAGGTTAAATCTAGGCCTTGTAGCACACATCTATAGAGTGGCCATTGAAGCCCATGGTTATAACATGTAAAGAACTGGTATTTTCTCTCATAATTTATGTTAGTACTACTGAGAAGAACATCAAATTAATACAAAACTATTAAAAGGCTCAGTTAAAGCACTGTACAATGACTAGGACTGATTCTATAGATATGCTGTTACATTAGAATGAGATGCTAATTAAAAGTAACCTAGTTCTGCCAGTTCATATAGATGCAGATATCATGACTTTTTGATCTCAACAAGATCTGCCAAAGTTATTCTGCAGAAAGTGTTCATGTTCTATCCTTTCTCAGTTTGGTGTGTATATATGAAAAGTAGAACACATCAATGTTTTAACATACGAAAGTTATTTCAGGCTAACTTCCAGTTATGTGGTATGGTCTCAGAAAATCTTAATCAAATATCAATTTCAGAAGCATACTACTGAGACCTGAGTTAGTTTTAAAGGACTTTGTGATGCATAATGCTTGGTGAAGCAATGGTCTCAGAGCTCACAAAACTGGCTGTCAGAAGGACTTAAGAATGCAAATGATTCTTTGTGGAAATAAAGATAGAGGTTTTCTTAAACCAGATTTCTCAACAACCAACTAGAAATTAAGAGTGAGTATATCTGAGCTTGACCCAAAAGACTTAATGATCTATTTCACCACAGAAGCGTATTTGTGAGAGCCCTTTCTTCTGCTGTTAAGATTTCTCACAAGACAGTGGCAGGCATGCCATCATGAAGAGGGACACAGAGAAAAAGAAAAGACAGAGAAGACATAGGGATTCAAATTGTGTAAACTCATGTGCTTCGAAGCAAAGATAGTCCCATAGGTTAAATGCAGCCAAAGATCCTGATTCTTCAACAGTTGACTATAAACAATGAAAAATTCGGGATCCTAATTTCCTTCTTGTTTCTAAAAGCTAATACTTGGACTGGAGTGAAGGGATAAACCAGCTTGCTGAAAAGTGTCCTCTGTAATTTTGGTCCACACATAGTGTTCCTGTTACAATTCGAACTGTGAAGGAGCTTAGCAGATGAATTGCTGACAGATCTATAGAGTGGAAGCACATGGCTATGATGTGTAAAGAATTGGTATTATTGTATCTGTTTCATAAGTTGACCACTTCTAACAAAGGGGAAGGGTGAAAATTAATTTGGCATGGCATGCATGCAACATTTCACTTCTCTAATCTGGTGCTGCCTGAAAGCTTGTTTTGGTAGGTATTGTATCCTGGAATGACACAGAACTAGAACTGGCAGAATGTCAAAATACTTCCAAAACCAGCTTAACCAAATGAAATCAGCTGAGCTGTGGAGATGTGAAATGCACATTTAGAAAGAGTCAGAGCTGGAATGTAGGTGAGGCTAAATACAGGAATACCAGTGTTATGTGAATACCTAACATCAGGAATATTACCAATAAGGACATTATACATAACAGTATTTTTATTTCTAAGTTAATTTGAATTGATAAACCTCTTAAAATGTTAAGTTAGGATTCCCAAATTCACTGACCTATGGAGCTAAGAATTGTTAATCTTACTTCTATGGCTGGGGAAACTGAGGCAGAGAGGTTCAGTGACTTACCCAAGGCCACAGAGGGAGTCACTGTCAGAGCCAGGATTAGAGCTCAGGAGTTTCTGGCTCCCAGTTCCCAAGCTCAGACCACTAGACCATGGCCTCAGGATATTTCCAGCTCATCTTCAGTCTAAAAAAAAGTAAATTCTCAAGTATGTTACAAATATGTAACATATATATATATATATATATATATTTCTTTTTACCTGAATGTAATGGTATGAGTGAAAACACATTGCCCATAAGTCAGTGCTGAAAATCATACCAGTATATTTTATCTGAGTTATCTAAATCATACATATATGTATGATAAAGCTCTGCTGAAAAAAATTATGATTTAAATTACAGCCAATACAAATATGTATTGTATTTTTCAGGGTAAGGAACAAATTGCCTTTCCAACCCAGCCAGCATGTCATTTATATTAATGATGAGGCATTTCTATTAATGATAAGTTGCTCTGTGTGTATGTAAACTCTATTAAGAAAGTCAGGTCCCTTGGTGGAGCTAGATCCTTAGTAAATTTTGCTAGCTAAGCACTGAGTTCCATGTCAGAGTAATTACACCTTTTATCCACTGTGAGCTCCTCTCTTAGCTTCTCCATATTCCTTAATTTCCCACTTCAGCTAATTTAGCAGTAAAATCGCAAAGGTTTAAAAGGTTAGCTACCGAGGAACTGGCGCATGAATGTTCTGTTAAGCTCCGTGCATTGAAATCACATTATGTAGAAGAAGGAATTAATTAAGTAACAATTAGGTAGTGATGGATCATTGACAACATATCTACACTTGGGTGCTAAAAATTAATCTCCCCTGTAAAAACAATACATTATGCATCTTCTCATCTATACACGAGCAAGTTTTACACTTGAAATATAAAATGGATAGGCCCTTCAGCAACTTATTTTCGAAAAAGAGGCATATCTTCTGGCACAATTAAAACTATAAAATATTTTTAAAAATCATATAGCTTAATTTTAATAATTAATTGAAAAAGTAATGAGGATAGCAAAAGGAGAAGAAATTTTTAAAGGCAGGAAATTCTAAAGTGAGTGTAAGGACATTTGTTATATGAAAGTACTTAGTATGTTAAAATTGCTAACAATTGTGTAGTATTCTCTTGCTATCTTCTTTTTCAAGTTGCCATGTTGTTTCCTGGTATTGACAGTCAGCCTCTTAATACACAGATTGGCAGTTAGCCCAGTCAGTCCTCAATTCTAAAAGCCTCTTAGCCGATGAAAAATCTTTGGTTCATTCACACCTTGTAGATAGAACAACAGGGCAGAAGTGACATCCAGATCCATTTAGAGTATACTTTGAGTCTGATTTTCCTTTGCCTTGCACCTTGTGTAGTCATTTATAGCTTTGCAAAGTGAGCACAAAATGGATATAAAACACTGCTACTCATATGAGGAGAGAATTCTGATTTGGTTGCATTATTTCCAGAGGTGATCACAACAAGTGCCAGCCAGTTGAAAAATCTGGCTCTGCATAGAATGTGTAAACAATTTTGACACAAAATATAAAGTAAAAAGCAGCAGCCCTTTCCAAACATTTTACAGAAATTGCATTTTTGTTTTGCAGCAATGAATATGTTCACTTGCTGTTTGCTTGAAATTTTCATAGAAAGAATACTAAATCTTAACTCATCTACAGAAAACAATTCCTATTTCTTCCTTTCTTTTAAAGAACCATATTTAATTATGAGTCCTAAAGTATATTCTCACTTAAAAGGGAGCTCATATCATCTATAAGATCTCTAGAAGTTCTAACTTCCCACATGCTGCTTCTAAAACCAGTACTTAAAAAGTTGCATTTCTACAACACCTGCTGGAATCAATGTGAAAAGCTGGTATTATCACAACAGCTGGTCTCAGTCCATCAGAGTTCAACACTGTTCTGACTTTAGTATGGGTGACAAATTATTGTCAGCATTTATCAGTGATATCTCTGCTATACAATCTACTATCAGTATGATAACTCAAGACCTACTGCCAAAAATATCTTTAAGATGCAAGCTATATCAGCAGGAAAGGGCTGCTGATATTAGATTAATGAATGTGTTTTAACAAAATTGACAGTTAAAAAAATGAAGGACCTAATCTGGCTGTTGCTGGAGATGTGGTCAAAAATTATTTCTACTTCAGAACAGGATACAGTAACTAATTCAGTATGTCTTGACATTTTTTCCCCATACTATCTTGTGGTCATTTTTCTGGCCCTTCCCAGCCAGAAGTCTTTCCTAGTACACTTAAATACCATGATGGCATGATAGTGCACGGCAGCTCGTGTGTTGATTAGGAGCAGAAACAGCAGTTACGGCATTAGCAGCTATTGGTCTGAGAATATTGCTAGAGTAAATAATGCCTCTTAGTGTTTCTGTTGGATTTTTATTCTTTTAATCACAGTCATGAATTCCATGGAGTCATCTTATGACAGTTTCCAAATCTACTACCATGGGCCAAAGCCTACTTTTCAACCAAGTAGCTAAAGAACATTTTTTTTTAATTCTTAATATGTTACTAATACTGTATTATAGGTTAGAATTTATTGCAGGGTTTTGAATTTGTTTTTCTTCCTGTCTTTTTTTTCCTCTCTCCCTTCTGCATTCAGAGCTTCTGTAAGCATTCTAAATTGCTAGTCTGGCTTGACTGGAAAGTACTGTGTGTTTGTTGTGTGTCTGCATGTGTGATACCAACTGTTGAAGACTGCTTGATGTTAGATGAGGGCTTATGCTCAGAGCTGTTCTACAGTTGCCTCTCTGGCAAAATCTTCTCTTACCGATGACAATGATGTATCTGTGTGGGGAGAGTCTGTTTTACAATATTACACTTGCCGTGGTCTTAATTTTACTGATGGGGCATGATTATGATTTCATTTATATTAATCAAATTCATGAGTCATTCCATTCATGTCAATAGCATTAAAGAGCTATAGAGACAAGTAAGAGTTCAGAATCAGGCTTCTGGTGTTTAATCTAAAAGCGTATCTGAATCACTTCATTAAAGACAGAAACTGAAGGATAGATCCTCTGCTTACTTTGCATTACTCAGTCATGCCATTAGCATTAAACATCAAATAAAGAGCTAAAATGACAGCTGGCAATGTGTCACAGTACATGGGTTTTCCGTTTACCTCAGATAAAGAAAATACCCCTGAATTAACAAGATTTAAGACTATATTTCAAGTATGAAAAACTTATGGTATTAGATCTCCGTGCCCTTGAATGTTGGCATAAATGTTTAAAAAACCTTTTCCTTCTCTTGGTTTTTTTTGGGTTTTTTTTATGTCAATCTTACATAACTTGAATGTAAAAGATTTACATAGCTTGAATGCAAAAGATGTAAAGGCAAACTATATTTAAGTAAGACCTCAGAGATGAGTTAAGTTTTATAGCCCTGTCCATAAAGAATATTATATCTGGTAAATACAGAAGCATAAAAATAGTGTTCACAAGACATGAAATTTGTTTTGGAGGTATCTTATAAAGCATTATCAAATCTCCTTTAAAAAAAAAAAAATTGAAATAATGTTAATTTTCTAAATACAGGCATTCTAAACCAATAAAATTTTTATACTGCTGTTTGTTTGTCTCCTGCTCAGACAGAGAAATTGTGCAGGGGATGATGGGCATTAATTTAGTCCTCACTGATAAGTACTTTTAAGACTAAATATTCTTGAAATTGCACTTATTTAAATTACACTCAAGTTCCCTGTAAACCAAAAAAAGATTATAAGGAGGGAAAATAATTTCAAGAGGCCTAGCAAGTTAGCAGAAAATTGCTCTATTATATCTCTTCAGATTTTTTCCATTTATTAAGTCAAAGAGTTACTGGCATTTGAGAACATTTTCCAGAAATCTGTTTGATACATTATAGGCCCTAGAAATTATTACAGTCATATATGCTTTCATCTTCACCACAAGCATATTCCCTGAGATACCTAATCAGAGAACGGAAGGATTTACCAACAAACCAGGGCCAAAGCAAGCTGGGAAAAGGGATCTTTTGCTATATTTTCTGCAGATTTCACTGAAAACCAAAGATCTATCTGAGCAACTTGTTTTTCAAGTATAGCCAGAATAGCAAAAAATATTTTCTTTGGAACTCCCAGAGAAAGCTTTCTTTTCACCCTCTTAGACCACACATTGATTTTTACACCCTACACTAACGCAGCATAAGTTTGTATATGTTGAAACAATAAGATACTGTCTTCAGGCTGGATACAAATCTTAGTTAAGCCACTGGTGTCTTAGGAGAAAACCTTGATATAATGTCTACTCTTAGTAACCATGGGAAATATACATTTTCCTTTATTATCTTTTCCAGTGTTGTACTTTGTGATAACATTGCTGTGTATTTCAGCATGCACACTTGGGCACACAGATTAATTATGAGGCAATAAACTTTACATAAAAGTGCTGAAAAACAATTAAAAATTTCACTTGTTTTTCAACAAACCAAAGTGAATAAGAAATTGAAGTATAGAACAGAGAAGTCACCTACCGTGGTTGTCTTTATCCGTCCTCCTGGTTGTGTACAGGTCCAGCCTGATTTATTGATTAGCAAATCACAGCCTTCTCCTTCTAAACATGGAAGCATTTCACACCACTGTTTTGTTTTGATAATTCGTGCTATGAAACAGAAAAGGAAGAAGAAAAAACAAAACCAAAAACAATTGGCAGGAGAATTCACATTTTACTTATCTCTAAATACTTTCTCATTTGAGTTGTCTATTTTCATTATCCAATAATTCAGTAATAGTTCATGATGTAGAGAGTCCTAGGCAGTTTACAAAATTATTTACAACACCTACTGTGCAAACAAATTTAATTTCAAACTAAAAAAAAAAAAAAAAAAAAAAAAAAAAAAAAAAAAAAAAAAGACAGCTTTATTACAAATCAAAAGAATGTAGAAAATAGCTCTTTTTCTAATTTCATGCTCCTCCCAATGCCAATGAAGGAACCATAATAAACAGAGGGGTCAGTTTAATGACAGCAATTGAGAAACCCTCTGATACTTGCAAAGGTAGGGGTATAGTCAAGGGCAGAAACTAGGAACATAGGAAGGACAGGTATTGAATAAAGCAAAGGTTGAGAAACAGGAAGGAGACAATAAGCTGAGGGAAAAGACAGGACCAAACAGCCTATTACTACAAGGGAAAAGAAGTCTAGTTAGGAAGGTTTCTAACAGAAAGCTGGTGTGATACGTATTGCGTGTCTACTTTTAATGCTTGTGTCTCTGGCAAGCCAGTTCTGCAAAATTTCCACAAGGTCATACACAGCATGTAGTCTTGGAACAGCAGAGCCCTGACTGCAATAAAGTAAAAGCAAAAGAGTTGTAAGGGGAATCTTTTCCTCAAGGTATGGAGAGAAGGGGCTTTAATACCTGTAGACCTCTTTCTGGACTATAATACTATTTCTTTTGAGTTCACCTTTGTAGTATCTAGGTTCCTTCTCATAGAATACAAAACAGTATTACTGATATCTGGTATTCTGTTATTCTTTCACTCTTCACTGAAGACAATATTGTACAGTGGAGTGTTTAGGATACTTTTCATAAAATACATATACAGAGAGACACAGTGTAAGTGCAATATATTCATGCTAAACGAGGTAAGGTCTCCCAAATTAACTTTTGCTCAAACTGTAAGGCTTGCAGTCTGCAGAAAATGGTCCTCAGTTCCTCCAGGGATCATCTCACCAGTTCTTGGCTGCATTATAGGAAAGCTTCAGCACTTCAGTTTATACATAAGTGTCCTAGGATTCAAGGCCAGAACTTGTCCCACACAGAGGGACACAGATCATGCTTTCCTCTATGCTGATGTGTGACACCAACACACATAACACACCTTCAATAATCATAAATAAGTCCAGCAAAAAGAGAACTACAGGAGAAGTACTTAGTAAAATAAGAGTACAAGAAGTTTATGCTGTACCAAATTAGTTTGGGGTCCAAGGAGACTGAAAGTAGGCATTTATCCCAGTGAAAGCTGCAGCTTTATGCTCATGTGAACATGTGATTCAGCTTGACGTCTTCTGTCTGGAACTACTTAAGAATACAATTCCCAATGCCACTGGATCATGGCAAGAAATAGAAGTGCAATTTAAAGTATTTTAATAAAACCTCTTCCAATATTTTGACACAAAACAACTTGTGTCCTCAGCTCTGGTATAATTGTTGGTAAGCTCTAGTAATATAACAAAACCTGATTTCTTTCAGTGGAAGCTCAATCTGGAATTCATATTAATATTTTAATTATAAAACCTCTTTAGCACCTAAATGTCTACATAGGAATTTGCACTGTTCTTTAGGGAATATATAAATCAATGATGAAATGATTCATAACTAAATTTTTTTTGAAGCAACTCTGCTAGGGTTTTTAGCACATAATACACAGAAATGTGGCTTCTACTTGGGTACCAGAGATACTGCTGTATTGATAACTGGATCATATGTGTTTTTGAGACTAACCTCTCCTTTGTAACAGATAACAGCCTCAACCTTTCAGTGAAGGTCTGCATCCAGTTACAGGTTTAGCAGAAAAAGCTCAGTAAAATGCTAACACCAAATCTGACCTACTTGCATGCATATCTTTCTTAATTCACATATCAAAATGGCTATTTCTATAAATGTTTCAACAATATGAGGAATCACCGAAAGACTGAATAGTAAGCTAAACTCAGAAATATCCACTAGATTGCCTTTACTATCTCAGCCTTTACTACTGCCTTTACTATTGCCTTCACTATTGCCTTTACTATCTCAGGAAAACCTCACTAGGAGTATTTCCTGGAAACATGACTCAAAGTAATATTATTTAAAAAAAGTATTGCTGAATTACTCTTAGTGTTTGCTTGATTGCTATGGGTATTATCACAAATCCTTGGGGTCATTGCTCTGGGTATTGGCTATATCCACACAAATTTAAAACACACCAAGGGTATTTACAAAACATAAATTCTAAAACTTTTCTGTGCTGTGTATAGACCAGCTCACACATTTAAGCTTGAGAATCAGAACTTCTTTTGTAGGGAAAAGCTATCTAGCTCACCTGATTTAAAGCTAATCAGTATCAAAACTGTGTCTCCTTAGCCCCCATGCCATCTTCCAATCCTGCTTCCTGCCAAGATCTCTTCCCCATTACTGGTTTAACATCCCTTTAATTCTGCTTCTCCACCCACTCATTGCTTTGCTTCAGGAGCCTCACCAACACACAGGCCCTCACACACAGTGCCACGAGGGAGGCCTGTTCTTGTCCGCAGGACTACATCTATTTTTGCATTTTCACTTTTCAGTTTGCACATTATATCACAGTGTGAGAGTAAAGCTCTATGTGTAATATAGGAAGGGAGCAAAATGTACAACAATTTTTATCAGCATAATATCAAAGAATTTTCATCAGTAATTGAAACTGAGTTATACTAGTCAAAGCAAAGGAATATAGTGTATTTCCTGAGGCAGTGTAGTTGCCTTTTTTCTGTGTATATTCACCAGGGGTGTAATTCAGCCCTCTGCAGACAAAAGAGCAAAAAGCCTATCAGCTTCTTCAAATCCACTCTGAGCTCCATTATAAAGAATTAAATGATACACAGGCTTTGTGCAGAGCTTCTGCAAAGAACTGAATTTCAGCTTTAGAATCTGTGCTGACACTACCTTGCATCTCCTAAGAAAGGCTGTGCCTCTTCACACAAACTGGAGTTAATAGGAACTGACGTTGCTCAGCACATGGTAGAATTGCTTTCCTGGGTAGTGCCATTTGAACTGGAGAAAAATGGACTCTATCCAAGGGGTTTTCAGACAAATAGTTTCAAGGCATTGGATGCAAGCAGATGTTGTATCAACATCATGACAAAATACCCACCAATGTGATCTTAACTGTTTTGTAAGACAGAGAAACTTGCAATCAGTTTCCAGTTATTTGTAGAAAAAGTATCCATTCATGATCAGTATAGTCTAATTTGAGACTGCTCAACTGAGTAGTGTTTCAGAACACCACTGATTGTTTTTTGCTAAGTACTGCAACTAGATAAGCTTTGTCAATAAGCCTCTCACCTGGTTTAATATTATATTACTATTATACTATTAGTATAATATATTTCCAATGGAAATATTATATAATTTTAATATATATATATATATATTTCCTATGGAAAATAATGGTTTATTTTCTGGATATTCTTTTCCCAGATTCAACCCACACTCAGGGAATTATCAATCTCTGCATCTCTAGTCAATCTTTTAACTGAAAATCATCAACTCTTTGTGATAGCAAAAAAACTAAGATAAATCTTGCTCATCAGCAGTAAATACAAAGACTTACAGTCATCTAAAATATGGTAAATTAAACCACTCAGATTGTTGCAGTTTGTTGTCTCTCTTTTTTTTTTTTTAGAGTTGGAGAATGAATTAGGGAAATAAAAGTAAAAATGTACTTTATTTTCACTGAATAAGAATATTGATTGAGGCAGCATTTGGATACTGACACTTATGATCTCAGACTACATTATGCTTCTATGCATAAAAGGTGGTGTGCAAAGTGAATATTCTTTTTTTTTTAATACATTTATAAAATATAATCAAAATCATGATGCATGAGCCTAAATAAAGTAAAAAAAAAAAAAAAAGTAGCAGAGAAGATACTTTGAAGTAGGGACAAGGGACAATTTTTTCCAAGCAGAACACAACATTTTGAAACATACTTCTTAAATGAGAACTTAGCTCAACTACACCTTTTCCAGAATGATGTTCTTCTTCACATTATTTTTTTTCAATGGTAATTTTTAGCAATTAATGCAAACTGTAACATATACATTGGAGAAAATATTTCCTCTTTGACTTTCATATATTATTTCACTGTGGTTTACTTGAACTTTGAAGAAAGCTGATCAGCATAGCGGATTCCCAAGGTTCAGAAAAGCTTATAGCTTTACCTCTTTAGAAGTACATAGACAAACACATTCATCTTAGTGTATTTTGCTTGCCCTATTAAAACTGAATAGGATCACATCTTTTATAATTATTCACCTTCAAATGATCCCAACTGGTTTCATAATCCCACTTATCTCCTAGCCTTTTTTAAATTTTCCTTTTTCCATTTTTTTCAACCCTAGCTTTTTGCTTTGACCGTTCCCCTCGTCTGCCCGATTCAGTACATATACACTATCTACCTATCAAAGATCCCTAAACATCTTACAGAACTTCCTATGTTTAACTAGTTTTATCTATGACTGGTAAATGCTGCTGATTGTCCCCATTGTGCACAGAGGTTAATCATCCTGACCAAGGTCACACAAGAATTTGTTGCACAGCTGGAAACAAAACCTCTGAATTCTTAGTGATCAGTAGACTGGAGATCTTTCTGTGTCCCTTCTTCCTTCAGAGAGAGTGTATTTTAATATGTATTCATAAAAAAATTAAACAACAATAAAATTATGCAAAGTAATATGCTTTCAAAAACATATATCAGTTAAATTGCAGCAACAGGAAAAAGGCCATCTGAAAGACAAACTGAATCACACCACTCTAAGATACTGCAATCATGAACTGCCTTTAGAGCAGCAATTTGACTGTAATAGTGTAAAAACCCCAAATGACAATCTATTTTACAACAAGGAAACATCACAAAGTTTAGATACCTTTTACAGCAGTCATTCTGCTTCCTTAAAAAGAATTGAAGCACTGCTAATTCACGTAGAGTTAGATTGTCTCAATTATTTATAGGGCATCTAGACCAAAGACTATTTAGTTCTAAGAACAGCAATAGAGCAATGTCTAGACACCTATTTTATCATTTAGCTCTTGCTGTCAAGATTGGGAGGGATGTTTTAGCTGAGGTTGAGAAATATATGGGTAAAAGTGATCTCCTGTGGGCTACAGAGAAGCTACAAATTGAGACCAGGTAACTAAATCATGAGTAAAAGATTGAATGACGGGGCAGAGGCTTTTCCTGCAGCTCATCCAATCATAGTTCTACTGAGGGATAAATCCTATTGCAACCCCTGGGTTGAGAAAATACCGTCAATGTTCACTTGTACCCTGAAAAAGAATGACAATCTGGCTTTATCAGAAATTATGCAGATTGCACCTTGTACAACATGTATTTAGGAGAAGCAGGATAATACCTAGGAGACAATCTCCAAATTATGTAGTCATCCATATTAACCCAAAGAAAGACTCCCTAAGACACCACTGCCAGTTACATGAGTGGTCCCTAGGAATTTAGCTGAATTACCTGGAGTAAGAAGTTGTTGAATTAAACTGAGTGAAAGCAGGAAGCTTGGTAAACCGCTGATGCAAAAACTACTTGAAAATACTTTGAAATAGTAAGACCAAACTTAAACTACTCCATTTAGAAAGGCATGCATACATTTGTTCAATTTTATGACATACTTAATGTTTTGCTTTATCTTCATAAGATTCAGTGAACTAAATATATACTGACAGCTTAAAAATAATTATACAAACTAAAACTGAAGTATAATCCAGATTCTAGGAGCACACTCATGAAATTCAACAGCTCTTATCTTTTTTCCTGTTTGTGTCTCCAAATAGAAGAATTTCCTCATTATGATACCCCAAACAATAAATAAACAATGAAAAGCATACGAGACTAAAGGCAAAGGAACATGATACCTGACTTTTTGTAGTGTAGAAACTAGAATGTATTTTTCTGGCCTCTCTCTTTTCAGTTCTTGGAAAACTTTAATACTATGTGACTCACTAATATAGTGATAGGTACCTTACATTAGCCTACATCCAGATATTTAAATATTTTTATGACAGAAGGATTATCCTAACACGGAAAGAGTCCTACAAATCAGCTTCACTGTCAACTCGTGTCTGTTTCCATTTTACTTTTCAAGGGCCAGTATTCTTCTAATTGCTCTCATTTGAGATTGTAATATATCTCTGCATTTGTTCTCAACTCCTCAGTCTCTTACTGAGGAGTACTCAAATAGTACTCAAATAGTACTCACTGGCAAAATTGCTTACTTGGAAAAGTAATGCAGCAAATATAACACATATTTTCCAACTGGCTACAAAGCAGTTGGACAGAAACAGAAAAAAAATTTATTATAATTTAATAAATTTCACAGGGTCACAACAAGCATCCTGGCAGCTATAATAAATGAATACTGATAAAATTTACATGTTGAATTTTATTTAGGGACAATACATGTGTTTCTAGTCTCTTCAAAACTAGTGTTTTCTAACTAAACATTAAAATGTCAGTCTTTAGAATAGGCAACCTGTCCTACAGCTTTGCCCAGGATTTCAGCAGTTGTCTGAATATCCATAGAGATACATATTCAATGGTTTTCAATCTATGAATGATCTTATTGCTTTGCTGTCTGTGGGTAGTTAGCATTTGCTGTCTAATAAGAGATGCTAATAGAACACCTACCCCTAGAGAAAGCCTTTGTCAGGACTCAGTGTTTTCTGTTTCTGTCCCCTGCTGTTCTGCTCTGCTTTATTCAATTAGTGTGCTGTAAGCAAAGGAAAATTACTAAAAATCTGATCAGTGATATGCCAGCAAAGAACCCTTCAGAGATCAGGTTTTCATCACATTTCACTTTGCTGTCAGCACATTGAGAACAGCAAATTTGACTGGAGAGGGACAGCAATTTCAGACCCAGAGGAGAGAATTTGAAGATTGTGGCAAAGAATAGACAAGAAGGGTTAAAATGGGAAGCAGAGGGAAAACAGATATTAGGGGGAAAAATAGGCAAAAAAGGAAGGAAAAAGAGGATAAATTCCAGCTATATGTAGTAGCTACTGAAGCTAATGGGCAAGGTCAAAAAACTTGAGCAACTTGTTCAGTGAGTGGAGGCAGTATGACAATGTAGGTAAGTGAAGGTGAAAGACCAGAACATATTGGGTTTTCTTCTCTCAAGTACACCAGTTTCAGTCCTCCTGATGATATGAGCAGAGAACTTCAGTGGAAGACCAGATTCACTATGATTAAAAGTCAAATGAGAACTGATGAGATACTCATTGCCATCCCTACGTTATGCAGAGAAGGCTGGGCAGCTGTGGAAGAAGGAGAAGGACCCTGAGAACTCTCATTGCTATGAAACATGTGAACATATAAAAGTAATCACTGAATACACAGTGAAGCAAGAATTTTAAAGAGGATGCCACAGTAATAATTAAACTTGCTCTAGGTTACATGGTCAGAGTTTTCACAAAACACACACTAAAATGATAGCCAAGAATCAAGGTCCTTCTTGGGACTCTAGCTGTAAAGATTTCATGTAACTAGTCTTACTGTGTACCTTTATTGAACTCTGCACATGCTTAGTAAGGAAAATAGAAAAAGAAAAGAAAAGAAAAGAAAAAGGAGAAGAGGCAAGGCGAGGCAGGGAGGGGAGGGGAGGGGAGGGGAGGGGAGGGGAGGGGAGGGGAGGGGAGGGGAGGGGAGGGGAGGGGAGGAAAGGGAAAGGGAAAGGGAAAGGGAAAGGGAAAGGGAAAGGGAAAGGGAAAGGGAAAGGGAAAGGAAAAGGAAAAGGAAAAGAAAAAGAAAGAGAAAAAGAAAAAGGAAAAGGAAAAGGAAAAGGAAAAGAAAAAGAAAAAGAAAAAGAAAAAGAAAAAGAAAAAGAAAAAGAAAAAGAAAAAGAAAAAGAAGCACTCTCCATTTGACAATTGCTTTTGCAGGGGCAAAGCAATGAGAATCAGAATGTGAGATTTCATGTGCCTGAGGACAGAAATCCATTAGTCTTTAATCTTTTGACAGCTGTTTCTGGGATTTTTAGTTAATTTTCTTCATGTGTATTCAAAGGACAGGCATTTAGCTGATGGTTCTGCTGCGGCCCTCACTGCTTTTAGTACATTCCAAGTCTGGTGTCAGCATGTGTATTGCTGCTGTGACATGGTGCTGACATTTTATTGTGCACCGAAAGAGATAATAATTCAGCTGTTCTCACGTACAATGGGCTTCCTTTGTCAACAACCACAGCAATGGGAAACTCTGCCCTCCTTTTGTCATGTATGTATGAACAGAACATGGAAGCAAATTGAGTTGAAATGAGCGTGATGACTAGCACAGAAAGAGACTAAGATGTCACTGTGAGAACAATTAAAAGTATTAGAAAATGGAACTCAGCAATGAAGCTGAACTTATCTCCTACCCAAAGTGCTTTTCCTGTATTCCACATGACTAGATGCTGTGTTACAGTAAACTACATGCTTTTTGGGCACAGCAAAAGCTGTGACTTTTTGCTTTCATCAAATAGTAAAAGTAAGCTACAATTATACTAGGGATTTTGACACAAATCTGTGCTTCAAGAATGAAGACTAAGAAAAAATCAAAAAAAAACTAGTGAAACAGGTAAAAAAAAAAAAAAAAAAAAAAAAGGAACCATTTTTATGGTATCACTTTTCATAACGAGAATACAATTAATACACTTGTGATTCTTTTGAAGCTTGTGTCAGTGACCCAGGAATCTTGCCATAGGGAACTGTGATGTTGAGCATTACATAGCTTGGAAACTGACCTTTCCTTATGACTTCTGCTTTCACTAGCCAGTGTTTGACCAACAGAGGAAAAAAAGTGTTAAAATACAGTAATGTTAGCTTATATAACATGCATTGTATTGATACACTATCCATGGTGAAACCCTGTTACAGGAGGATGTGCTATACCTCAGCTGCACAGTCAATCACACATCTTGTCAGACAGCAGTTTGATATTATGGCTGTGCAGAATGATTTTTGACTGACAGGTTAGGTCATGTGAATTTTTTTAAGGTGCCTTTTGATCTATACAAAAATATTACTGTTCCTTACCCCAAAATTTTATGGTCTTATACAATTTTCCTAACTTTGTACTTCATTTGGACAACTGTTTGACTCATTACTTAGTCAAGCTTTCTCTGTAGAGCTTCTCTCATTATTTTGTAAGAATAAACAATAAAATACAAATGAGTGCCTTCCATTGACCTTAGGTTCCTATTTTTAATTGATATTTATAATGCACATAAAATTGGGAAGTAGATACCTTAAAAAGACACTGCATCTCTAAAACTCAGCTAATGCATGGACATTTTTACTTTGTGTACCTAATGCAACAAAAAATTGATTTTCAAAGATCCTCTAGATTCTAGTACATAAAAATTATTAACACTACAGTTCAGAAGAAGATCTATAACAGAAATAGACACTGATTAGAAGGAATAGTCTTTCTTGACTTAAGAGGCAATATTTGACATATAGGAACACGTCCAGCAAATCTATGAACAGCCATATGTCTTCTTGATATTCCTACCCTTTTCACCACCAGAAAACCTAACTTTAAATTTTCAAAATTATTTTTGTTAAATCAAACTAGAAGGATTGGCCACAAAGTGAAAAGGGGAAATGCTGCCTCTGTCCCAGGGCAGGCAATGCATGTGCTCCCATGCTACAGCCACTCTGTTTGCAAGCAGGAGGCCTGTCTCCTGTCAAAAGCTGCACATTGGAGGCTGGTTGGGCCAAAGGAGACAGTAATAGCACAGAAAATATACTCTTACTTACTTTTCTAAACCATCAAGTCTTAAAATTAGGGGCTGTAAGCATTTTTGGTTCTGCAGCAACTGCACCAATTGTTAAAAATCAGACCACCAGGCACAAAGCAGTTGATCAAGTCAGTACATCGAGAGTTAAAACTACTTTTCTGCATTGTACTCCTTTACAGGAAATTTGATAGAGTCATATATTTTAGGGGCAGAAACAAAAAAGTTTTTTAAAGGCCATAAAATTTAATCCATCAATTTCCATAAAAAATTTAACAATTTCTTGTTGACATAAAACATAACTTTTAGAAAGACATCCAGTGCTAACTTTCAGAAAATGCTCACATTTCTAAAAATTCTCAAGGCAGCTTATACAATTCAATGACAAAGACAAAACTTCTCAGTTCTATAGATTTTAGTATTATTCCTATTGGACTCATTTAACTCTCATAACTCGTCTTCCTTTACTAAACTCCAAATGATTGAGTAGTCTACCACCAGCTAAAATAAAGTCACATCTCTAACAAAACAATCTGTGTGCCTAAAGGTTAATTATCTAAATTTTAAATCTTCTGCTTTTGCTTTTTTTTTTTTTACATTTGAAAGTATCTTCAGAAAAATAAAACAAACTAAGCATCAACACTGGAGAAACAGGAGATAATAACCCACAAAATTAACTGGAATAGAAGCAAGTTAGAATACTCCATCTGCAGGAATATAATTGTTTTCTTTTAACAGCAACTGTCTGAAAAAGAGCTTTCTCAAGTGACTCTTACTTTGTAAGAGCAATGGGAAAACCTCTTTGGAAATATCTACAAATTGTAACAATGCAAACAGTACAAGTTCACAGTCCTGACTCAGGCAAAACCTACAATGGGTTTCTTGAGGATCCTTCCGAATAAAGCCCTGCTTGACTGAGTCTGCAGCTTGGAAATAGCCCCTTACAGATTAAGAAATAACAACTGCGAGTTCTCTGTGCTTCTCTTAAGTATAATACTGAACTATTTAAGTGTTCATTTAGACTCGACATTTTAAACATAAAAAAAAAATATCTTCAAGAAATCCCCCCAGGGAAACTCCACATTTTTTTTTTTTATATTTTCACATAGCAAAATGGTTCTTTAAATTATGATATTAAGCATGTGTGTATATATTTATGCATCTACGATATCAGGAATAAAAGTTGCTATTACTACATCACTGCAGTGTTTTACTCTGGTCAGCAGGATACCCTGTTTAACCACTTTAGTTGTACTGGAATAATAGAATACTTTGTATTAACGTGTAGAATAATGTTCACACTTTCTCCTGTGAAACTGAAAAAAACTTTCATAATTCCATAAGTGTAGAGCCTATTTAAACTTTTTTAAAAATCCTTTATGTTCAAGAATGGAAATATGTATATATTACTATATATTATATTTTTTCCTAATAATGTTAGTAAACATAAAATTATTCAGATATCTTATGCCATTATCAGCATTTTGTGCATTCTAAAGTATTCTTCAAATTCCTAACTTTTGACTAGTGAAAAGGTAGATATTTTTAGCTGCCTGTTACAAAGATTTCTCAGCATAGCAACTTAGAAATATTCACAAGATATTCAAAACCTGGGAGAATAATTTCATGAAAACAGATACATAGTCTGATAGTATGGAGGTTTGCAATTTCTACCATGTGCATAAGCAGGCACTTCAGTTTTCTGAAAAATCAACCTCAGAGCATATGTGACAGAGGTATGTATAACACACACAGACACAGATTTGTTAGCAAATTCTTCAGCAGCTTTGCTGTAATATGAATGCTGGGGATTTTTGTGGTTTTTTTTTTTTTTAATTATTTAAAAAAAAAAAACTTGTAGTGGATGATACAGCTTCAGTGCCCTGTTTATTACATGTATGGTCTTGACTACTTGAATCTGTGCAACCCATTCAAAAACAGACTGCGAAATGCCAAAGATTTTCTTTCACTTCCAGCGCTGCTCAAGTTTTCTTTGAGGCAGTGCTTATCTGATTCATTGCCCGTTTCTTGCTTACAAAACATTCATATTCAAAGCACCATTAGCACAATAGCAATTAACAAAGAGTCTTTTATGCCAACATGCTACAACTTCATCTCACACACCCTTTACAGGAAAAAAGGTCTTTTCTTTCCAGTATCAGTGAAGCACTCATGCCATATGAAAAGAATGCTCCCTTTCAGTGCAGAAGGGACATGACTGTGCCTTATGTGAATCTACTCTACATACAACTGAGGGGAAGACAAGGTGACCTAAAAGATCTTTCTCATTTCTAACCTCTATGAAAGTTCATGGTATCAGAAATTGCAAATTAACAACCAGATGCACAATTTTGTGTGGAAATGGCACAGTGCTTCCACAGGATCTTTTTTCTTGATTTTTATCTGCTGTAAAGGATAGGAAAAGCACTTTTAGGTTTGTCACAAGTATGATCAACAAGAACAAGAAAAGACAGCAATTAGCCTTGAGTCATTCAGAACAGTCATTCACAAAATATTCCTAACACTGAGCAGTAAATGGGAAGCAGGAAGAATCTGCAGCTTTGTCACGTTAGAATTGGTGGGGTTTATTGCCAATACTACTATATCAAGTTGCCACATTGGCACTAAGACAGTGAGGTTTCCCATGAAGTTAGACTGTTTCTTTATAGTATGCTGTAGATGCAATGATCATATTAATTAGAGAAGAACAAGAGAAAGTGGAAATGTTTTATAATTCCTCCTAATAACAATTATAATTTATAGTCAATTTCACAAAACAAAAGAGTGAGTAGCACAGGGTTGGTCAGAAAAACACGGATGACAAACACATTTGCAATAATGGCATGTAGGCTATATCAAAGTGTTTTACAGTAATGTAAAGATAGATATGAGAATCTAACTTCCGCAAAACATCTTCAATATCAGTCACTATATTTCCCATAGCTGAACTACACAAACCTGTGACATGTTAATAAACTCAATCATTCAAGAACAGCTGTAACATTGTCTAGAATGTGTTACCCTGAGTTCCCACTAGCACAACACATACTCGTAAAACAAGAAACAAAAAAGAAACGACCCCTCAAAGGCTCTTGTGTGCCTTTATTTCACAGTGAATGAGCAGGCACAGTACAGCCTGCTGCTAAGCTTTTCCTTACCAGTTGGTCAAAACATGGATAGACTCTTGGTTACAGCTCCTAATGTGTTGATCAACTGACCCAGAATAACAAAGGCTAAGGGTAAGCAACACAGAAATTACTATACTGGATCAGACTTGAATCAGTCTGGTCTAACGTCCTGCCTCTGCAAGTAGCCAGAGGGATGTGTAAGAAACCAGCACCAGCCAGCTGCCCCTACTTCTGTATGTTCTAGCAAGAACTGTTCTAAGAAGAAATAATACACCTAGATTTTTTTCTCAATTATTGCTTTTCAAGCTGTTGATTGAGGGGCAAAGGGTGGAAACTGTACATCTCAGAGGAACAATTAATTTTGTTCTTGATTCCCTGAGGTGTACGTAAGCCATAATACCATAAATTAATCCAAGGAGAATTTACCATAATAGATCTAAATTGATAGCATTAAAAATGTTCATACAGTTGTGTTTTAAAGTGCCTCTTGTGGGTTTTTTTGTTTGTTTGTTTGTTTTTTAAGGATTTTTCATTGCCAGTTTGAAGGGAAAAAACTAACTATAATTTTTTTTCCATTAAAATACAGAAAGCATTGCATATGCATCACACATTAATCACAGATAAATTAAGGACACAGAAAAACAAATATGATAAATCACACATCCTTTTGCCTGAGATATAATACAGCATCAGGCTTCTATACCTCATTAACTGCTGTATTTGCCATTAGCACTTCACAAAAATGTGTGAACATATAGCTGCATCATGAAGCTGTTAAAAACAAAACTGTCTATTTTTTTCTGCTTCATCTTCCTCTACATATTAGATGAAAATCATCCATACTGCATACATTTCCTGGTTTAAAATATAAATCCTTTACAATGGAATCTGCAACATATTCCATTCACTGTAATACCTACAGCACATTATTTCCCCCTGACCCAAATATGAAATCTTTCCTAAATAAGCTTGACTTGCTAATACTCTGTTCTGTTCCATTCAGCTTTTTACACAGCATTCAGCTGTGCTGGACCCAAGAGTGTCTTGGTAGGATATGAGCAAAGTGGCTTGCATTTACCATGTGCCTTCTCTCTCCCAGGACAAGAAGTATATGTGGTAAATGTTTTGTCCAACATTTCATTGTTTTTCTTCTGTTTTTCTTTTTCATTCTGTTTTTCTTAATGTGAATATATATATATATATATATATATATATATATAAAAGTTAGGGAAAACAAGCCAATAAAACAAATCCTGGACTTAGAGTGGAAAGTGCTGAATCTTATCCTTAGCTCTTTGAAAAATTTATTTCAGTTGAAGTTAGGCCATGGAATGCTTTCCTTAGCACAGCCAGGTGCCAAATGAGGCTGCTGAATGCACTCTCATTCCTGCCCTCTCTTGTCAATAAATATATGTTTAATTATATTAACTTTCAGATACTTCTTTAAACATCTATCCTCTCTTCCATAGCAGCTCTCAAAATAACTCTCAAATTAAGAAATCACATTCATTTCCTAAATATACCCCATGTTTCCAAATATTGGAAAGACTATTCTACTTAAATTCTTTGCTTCAGGAGAAAGATGACAACTGCTTTCATCAGGCTCTCTGGCACCTACCCGTAATACTGGATAATTTTAAACACAAACCCAAATTTATTATAAAGCAAAGTGTTAACAATTGGAACATGAAAAGAAAATATTAAAATAATTTGGAATACTAATATACATCTTCGTACAGGATGTTACTCCAGTATCTTACCCATTTGGGGTGCTAGTGGTCTATTTATTATTTAAGAAAGAGGAAGTTACTGGAGTTAAGGAATTCTTTCTATTATTTTTTTCTGATTCTATAGACTAAAATCTATAAAAATGAGGAATTGTTTCTTCTTAGCAGAATCACTGGTAAATCACACTCATACCCTTTAGTATGTTCTTTCACTCTCACTGCTATAGTTTCACATAATTTTTGTGCAGTTCATGCATAGATCATGAGAAATATTCACACATGCCAGTACCTGAGCAGTATATTTATACTAAGAAATGTGTAACTTCTACCTTGTCCCAACAGCTTGATGGGGCAATACATAATTAATTAATTACAAGCAGTTTAGAACACGTCCCAAGCCTGCACTCTTTCCTTCACCTTTTGAGAACATGAACAGCTCCTGCTTTCACAGCTTTTTTTGAAGCTGGAGTCTGGAACTGAGAACCTTCTCTAGGTACTCTGACTATACTGGCTACGTAACTCAGTTGCTTTAAGCTATGGTGTAAAATGTAAATAAGATGTAACATCTTCTGGTGATGTAGGCACTAGCAAACAAATCAGCTGGCTTGTCCTGCAGTGATGTATGTTGCCAAAGACACATTTCATTGGAAGATTTTGTCAAAGGCTTCAGGATTATCTTTCAGTCAGAAACGATAAAACTAGCTGTGGCCTGAAATCATACAGTCAACTACATAATTAACCTGTCAGTTTTATAACTGACTCATTAAAACAATGGGCCAGCAGTAACTTTGAAAAAAGGATTTTGAAAGATTATTGTTAAAATAATGTAAAGAGAAATGCCTTTATATAGGAGGGGATAAAAATAAACCCTAGTTAGGAAAAAATACATATTTTTACCAACCTTGATTTAGCATCAAAGGCTTAGCAGAAATGCAATTCTCAATGACTGTCTCACAGTAAGAATCACTGAAGTATAATTCCAAACTTTCCAACAAGAGTTTTTAAGATGTCTGCTTTTATATCCCTTTTTATTTATTTTAGCAAGTTACTAGAGAATGATGTAAATTAATTAGCATTATTATCAATATAAAGAGTATTTGTGTCTTTTTTTCAAGTGGTATAAACCAGAATAGTACCATTGAACAAAAGAAATCCATTTACATTAATACTAAATCTGGAACTGCTTGTGTTTATTAAGCATTGGGATTTTTCACTGAGATTTTATGTTTATCAATGCACATATCTTACAACTGACAAAATTGTAGTTGCTCTTGGAAACAAGAAAATTCAAAATATGTGTTACTTGAGAGAAAATGAAAGCCTGCACTTCACATCTTAGCTGCAACAGTTGTTCCTAATATAGCAAATAAAAGCAGGAATCAACTTCATGCAAAACTGTAAATTATCTCAATCATTTTAATGTGTGAATCTAAATAGGTTAAGAATGAAAAAATTATATATAAAAATGTATTTGGAAATATAAAAGCAATACAAGTTGAGGAAAAAATTATGAAACTGGAAAACACAAGAGTTGTTAATTTATTTTATGGATGAAGACTAGCAAGAATCATTGTAATTCTATATTCTGACCTCCTGTATAATGTTACCCAGAGGAATTCTCTGCATTCATCACTCTACTCACCACAGATAGCAGTAGCTCTCATAGAACTAGAAAACTGTTTTGAAAAACAAACAGAAAACCCTGACTTTAAAATTTTCAAACGACAACTTCAGTGACATATCCCAAAGGACAATGGCAATTGTTCACAAAAATATATATATATATAGTGCTTGTTTTGCATTTTTTAAAGTCAAAGTTACAACATTGGTGCCTTAAACTCTATACTCCAGTTAGGGATGGAAGAGGCCTCAGGAGATTTCTAATTCTCTTAACTCTTGATCAATGTCTTGATTAGCACAAACTTCATACAGTAAAGCAATTTACTTTCATCATCACCAAGACTGCTGTCTGAACTCTTCTAAATTTTTCAATATCTTTATTGAGTTGTGAACATAAGAACTGAGCATCCTAATATATTAAAATCTGTCCTATGTCTGAAAAGTGCAACAAAAAATTTTCCTATATTCACCCAAGCTTTTCCAGATTTTTGTCTCTAAGATATTCACCTTTATGAACATTTTTCTTCTTCTAAATCTTTTATTGAAGTGTATATACTGGATCTAGCTGGGCTGGAGATAATTTTCTTCATAGGAGCTGGCATGGTACTTCAGACTTGTTATGACAAATGGCTTGGTAACACACTAGCGATTTAGTTATTCCTGAGCAGTGCTGCACAGCACCAAGGTTTCCTCTGCTTTTCATTCTGCCTTCCCACAGAGAGCAGGTTGGGGATGGACAAGAGTTGTGAGGGGACACACTTCCAAAACAGCATATTCTGTGATTCTGACAGCTGATACAAACTGACCAAATGGATATTGCATGCCATACAATGTCACTCCTGTCAATAAAAAGAATGGGGTACTTTTTCCAAGGTAGACACACTGGCTGGGCATTGGTTTGCTTGGATGAGGTGTTGTGCAACTGCCTTTGCATTGCTCTCTCCCGTCTGACTATCACTTTAACTGTCTTTATTTTGATTCTTAGTATTTTCTTTTTTCTTTCTTTCTTTTGCTCTTCTCTCCCCTATTCTGTTGCAGGGACTGGGAGTGGGGGTCAAGCAAGCAGATGGTGAGTGCTTAAGTTACTGGCTGTGATTAACCCAATACAGCCTATTAAAAGATACAGTTCACATGGCTACATACACTCTACCACTGGACAATGCTCCTGAAGCTTTAGTGGATAAATCCCAGTCTTGGCCTTTGGAACGTTTTGGAAAAAAATTATCCGTGTAGTCTTTACAGCAATCTATGCTGCCTACTTTCTAAATTGCCTCATGGTCAGAAGTGACTTCGTAGAGCTGCTTGAGTTCATGGAGGCATAATCCTCCAGTGCAACGCAGCAGATCCCACACAACTTTCTTTCCATATCATTCTTCAATCTCATTATGACTTCACATATGGTTTATCTTTTCAGGGGCAGAATGTAGTAAAAATCTTACTTGTAAGAGCCCAACACAACATGATGCTGAACAGGAAAATCACTCCATGTGCAGCCACAATTAGAGCCACAGCTATAAGACGTGCCCATGATGATCACTAAGAATAGAGCAACCTCACACCTTCCAGCACTTAGGTTCTACAAATGCTTCGCTTTTCTTCTATAAATGCTAGTCTTGGGCTCTTGCCCTGACATTGTAGGTTGAGAGCTGAAATGGGGGTTTCCCAGGCAACTCAAATCTGTCTAGCAACCACCCATGTAAGCACTCATTACAAGGTCATCACAATGTGTTTGCTATTTCCCATGGCATCATCTTGTTCCTTGGCAGCTACAGAAGACAGATGCGCATGGTGCCTGCTCAACCTTGTCTTCTGGTGCCAGCAATTGGAAGCTAGCTGGACATGTGATCCAACTTCTGACAGCCAGCAGCACTGTCCAATACTGATACAACACCCAGCAGAGAAAAGCAAACAGAAAAGGTCCCTATTTGGTCCATACATTAGATGCCCTATGGACCCAGTGTCTGGTGCTGCCTGGTCCTGGTACCTGTCTGAGTCTGCCAGAAGACACAGGTAAACTAAGCACAAATCAGCTATCCACAGACGCATGTCAGGGAGAGCTTGAAGTATCCAGGGGATCCAGTGGAGGGGAAAGTTCTGGAAAGACTGTATTGAAATGGCAGCAATGGCATTTGGGACATCTGTCACTCTTAAAAGCTTTCCTTTGCAGAATGCAGTGACTGGGGTCACCTTAAAGGCTTGCAGTAGGAATGTAAATAGCTACTTTAGCATGAAGTGCCACCACAGGGGTTACATAAAGTTATCTAACACAGCAGGATGGGTAAAGCCATTAGAACTTCTGTGGCCATTGATGCTTTTTTTACCTCCTTTTAGTTTGTGAATCATTCACAAACACCAAAAGTGACCTTACATTTTCTCCCAAGTTAAGAACAAAGATTAGGCACTACAGATGAAAAGATCCACTAAAAATACAGCTCTGTGATGTGACATTCTATTTACGTTCACTTACTGATCTGCTAATTAATGACTTTTTTCACTTATTATGTGGCATGATTATTTTTAATTGTACATTGTTCTTGCTTGCTTCCAATTTTTGTGTCCATTGAGGAAGTACATTATATTAACACTAGTACCATTATTACATAAAAATGCAATTGATTTGGAAAAAAAAATAGTATATTAGCTGAAAATCTGCAATTTAAACTAGCCCAAGAGATCTGCAAATTGAACTCACCTCATTATCTTATTTTTGATATGCAGATTGAAGTAAACATGCTTCCATCTTTACAGAATAATTTTTATATTTAAGACTAAAGAATTTCAGAAACACTGTATAAGAGGCCCTTAGAATATTCACTGACACAAATAGCCTTTCAACATGTTATAGATACAGGCATTTTTTCACCTGGGATTACCTTTTCACCTATTGAAATTAAGTATCTACATTTGTACTAGACATTCCAGTGTTTGTCGCAAGTTGCCTTTAGATTATCAAGCAAAAATAACCAAGCTCAACCTCCACTTCCATGAATTCTTTTGACCTGTCCCTGGTCATTCTCCATATTTCCTTGACTTCCTAAGTACCATATAGATATTCAGAGAAGAGTCTTTATCTGGGTATTCTTTAATCTACAAAAAAAGGTATTTACTACTACTTTCAAATTAAACAGCTCCAGGGCTGCTGTAACAAAGTATTTCATTGCTATCACCTTCATCTAATATGATGTTTTCTTTTTACATAATTTTAGACATAAAAAGAAGAGGTTTTTCAGTGTAAAGGACTGCTATAATTGTAACAGATACACTGAGAGAGACATTGAGTTTATTCAGTAGCTGAGACAGCATTTATTGTAAAAGAATAATTTATTTGTTAGGGGAAAAAAACCTACAAAATCCAAAGTAAATATTGTTTGATAAGATTAAGTAGCCAAATACCATTGTTTACATACCCATAAAGGAAACTATTTTATTTGCCATTCATTGCTTGATGCATGCAAGCAATGTAATTCAAAGGAACAAACGCAAACATAAAAATGCTTCCATCTCACATAGCAGGTACCTTAAATATCAGATTCTATAATCCATAAAAATCTTTGTCTTTCATAGGCTAAAACAGATCAGTCACTGCAAGTTTCTCAAGCAGCCTCTGAAAAGATACCTTTGAGAAAATCTCAGATTACCAAAAGGATTTGGTTTTATTATTATTCAATATAATTTTAATTTCAAATTAGGTAACACAGTCCTCTTTAAAACTAGTGAAGCAGTAATTTATTTCATCACCTGACATCAAAACAAAACTCTGGGGAAGCTTTTAAGAAAAGATACATAATCTTTAGCATAGCAGGCTCATGCCAGTATGGAAAACAAAATACTAATAAGAAAATAAAGGAAAAATGCCAAAACTCAGGTTCCTGTCTAGAAAAATCTATTGTCAATGAAATTTTTTTTTTTTATTTGGATTAAAATTGAATGAAAAGTTTAAAATTCATCTAATAATTTAGAATAAATCAAAAAATGAAAACCATTGACCTACTGAATGGGACTGGAGTATTGATGAAATATTGATAAAAAAGAATGTGCTTCTACATTTGAGGCATCTCTCAAGATCCTCTTCCCACTGACTGCTGAAGACTGTTTACCAGTTATGAATTATACTGGCATTCCATCAGTTTTACTTCACTCACAGCTCCTTTAAGAGGATTGAACAGTAAAGTAATATTCTAGAATGCACTTCAGTATTTGTCTTTACTGTACTAGGACTCCATATCCACATAGCCTCAGCTACCTACACTCAAATCAATGCTTTGACTTTTGATCAATTTAGAAAATAAATCAGAGCAAAAAAGTGCCGTTTGACTTGGGTAATAGGGTTATACAGTCACAGTGTGACTCCAGGATTTCATGACCTGCACAGCTTCCACTTTGCTTTTAACCTAAAGGGAGCTCTGATACAAAAAAGCTCCAGATGTGCTCTGTTCCGCCTACTTGAAGCAATACCACAGCTAGTATCAACAGAGAAGCTTAACCTAAATTTCTCCCAGTTTAAACAAAACTGAGTGTCAATACATTGTTTTCAATGGGAACTTTCTGCTCTATGGGACCCAAATCAACCAGATCCTTGAAGTAGAATTATCTTTGCCTCCCTTGCCTTCTTGAAATGAATCCATCAAATGACACTTTACTTTTATTCCCTATAGGTATGTTTTACTAGAATAATAAAATACCCAGGAAAACCAAAATAAAACAAGTCCCAAAAACACAAAACCAACCAAAAACCTCTTAAAGCACAAAAGTCTGAATGGCTGGGTGAAACTTTAGATGCTTGTAAATAATATATCCCTGTTCACTGCTCTTAGACTAAAGTGACCTTTCTTCTAGCTCTCCTTTTCAGTGTAATAATTTAGTGATTTTTTTTACCTTGACAAGCTGGAGACATGGGCTGACAGGAGCCTCATGAAGTTTAATAAAAGGGAAATGCTCTGCATCTGGGGAGAAACAAACCCCAGTAAATGCTGGGGGATACCCAGATGGAGAACAGCTTTGTAGAAAAGAATCTGAAGGTGCAGGTAGATGATAATCTGATCAGGAGCTAGCAAATGCCCTTGTAGCCAAGAGGGCTAATGGTATCCTGGGTCACCTTAGGAGGAGTATATATTCTGCCAACCATGCCTTAACCTGGGAGTGGAAACCGCAGATCCTTTTCTCTGTATATTTACATGTCAGTAACACAGACAAAATCATTACAGAATTTCAGATCTAGAACTAGCATAATTATCATCACTTCATTGCAATAGTGCAAATTACACTACTACAATAAACCAATATTTACAGTATTTCAGTGCAGTGTGAGCCAAAGAAAGCCTCACTTCCAGCAGTGGGAGATGCAGATTTAATATTTAGTCTTTTTCTCCCAAGGGAAATGTCAACTTTCCTGCCTTAATTCTCTTTGGCACGAAACATTCGCTGGAAATACACCTGGTTCAACAGAGAATGTTACAATTAAATACTGAATTCTGTTCTAAAATAAGCAGCTCAATTTAAATACTGAATGTCTCTTCATATTTTTTGCATCATTTTTAATTATAATACTACATGCAATTACTATTATGCAGTACTTTTCAGCTTCAAATTCCACAGCCAAAATTAGATCATAATAAAATATTTCTTTGGAACTTTTTTTAATTTCAATAAAAGGTTCTCTTTCACTCCTTTTTAATGTGAATGTTCATTTTAAATGCATCCAATTTAAACACTATAGCACTTTGACAGTGCATTACAATAAAACACAAAACTGACAGAATTAATTAATGAACAGTAATTACTGTAATTTACAGTAATTCTGTCTGACAGCATCTAATTACCAACAGAGCATCCCTATGACTATAAAGGTAAGCATTTTATTGCTTCTCATTTTTTAATGGGGAAATTGAAGCAAAAATGTTAATTAAGCCCAGAATACTGAAAAATTAGATGTCCAGAATTTAGTCTGGTATGTATCTGTGGTAGATTTAAAGCTTCTCTTTTTCTTCAGAATGGCTCATTAGTCTTTAGATTCTCCTATTGCTTCAGCATATTTTCAGAAAGCAAACAGTCTGATTGGTAGGGGTAAGAAAATTTTGCAAATTATATATTTTGCTGGGGTTTTAATTTCTCACAAGGGGGCATATCCCAAATATCTAAGCGGAATGATTATATTTTAGATTAGCTTAGATGGACTATTTATCTGGAATTCAAGTATAGCAGGTTTTAGGCTTTTTTAAGAGATTTTTCCTCCTCTCAAAACTCCTCAGATCTCTTTCTGTGGCAGCTATCTCCAACATCTCATTCCCCAGTCTGTATGAAATCCAGGATTGCCCTGTTCCAGTCGCAGAACCCAGCACTTCCTTTTGATCATCTGGCTGGTGATTGCACAACCCTCTAATTTGTCGAGGTCTCTCTGCAGGGCCTCTCTGCCTTTGAGGGATTCAACAGTTCCTCTCAATTTACTGTCATCAGTAAACTTACTTGCTATGCCCTCGAGTTCTCTGTCCAAGTTGTTTATGAAGATTTTGAAGGTCATAGGAATCCTCATTCCTATAGAACCCCACTGGTGACAGTTCACCAGAATGATGTCATCACATTAATTATAACCCTTTATGTCCAACCCATGAACCAGCTGCTCACCCATCCCATGATGTGTTTATCCAGCTGCTATGTGCTGGACATTTTGTTCAGAAGGACACTGTGACAGACAGACAGCATGGAAAGCTTTACTAAAATTTAAAAAAAGTTGCTTAAGAGTCCTACCTTAAATCTCATGCTTTGCATTGTAAAAGTATATCAACAAATAAAACAACCTTGAACTAATCTAAATTGCTTAACTGAATACAGATAATGGTAACAGAATACCCTTCCTGATCCCATTTTCCCAGACAATGGGGATGTTTCCATTGTATTTAGGAACACAATATGCAAGTATATGAGTGTGGATGAGAACGAAGATCAGGTAGTTTATGATCATGTGTTCTTTGCCCATTTGTTGTAGTTTGGTGAAAAAAACCCCAACACAACAGATTTAGATATTCAAGCTGCTGCACTACTTGTATAATCACCCCACTAATCTTCTGCTCCTCTTTGTTAGAACATTAGCTTATCCTTTCCTGTCACAGGTTCATCTTTCTGTCCCAGAATCACTTTCCACTATAATGGAAGCTTTTCCCATATAATACTACATTATCCCATACTTCTATCAATACTACCCTGCCACCGAGTTATTGCCAATATGAAGAAAGTTGAATTGGTACAAATCCATAAGATTACATATATGTTTTTGAACATGTGACAAAATATGGTTCTCACAGATACATTCTTTGGATACAGGAATGTCAAAGAGAGAAGGAATTCTAAGGTTTGCATTTCCCCACCCAGTTTTACTGTTTGTGATGGTACATATTCCTACACCATAGGCCAAGGCTGCAACTGGGCTTCTCCTCAGTTTTCTGTTTACAGAAGAGCTATGCCTTTCTCTGTTGTTTAAAATTACCAGAATGCAATTCTGTAAAAGTGCATTAAATAAATATGTTGGAAATATAGTAAAGACAGAAATATTTCTGAACTGGAAAATGAATGGTTTTCAAAGCAACACTATATCTCATCATGCTATGCAAATTGAACCTATCCCCTTGGATTTCACTGTTTCTTGGTTTCTGTTAACATATGAATCTGCTTACTTTAACCAACTTCTGGAAAAAATGAATCACCTAGAACAAGACCTGTGAGACTGTACTGAATCCTGCATGTACCATTGCACACTGCTTAATTCACATACACCATAAATAGCAAAACTGCCAGTATTTTTCTTAAAGGTATGGAAAATTCACACACATTGTTAGAAGTTCAAGACTACAAATATTTCTTCTAACATTGCCAAATAGCATTGCCAAAGAGCCTATAAAGTCACTGTGCTATTTTTTCCCCTTTTCCTCAGAAAAGGGTAAGAAGCCAATACAGAAAGCTCACTTTCCATTTTCTAATACTTGTGGGTAGTGCACAAACACACAGCATCAGCCCCAAGTTCTCTCTGACACTGAAGAGAGAAAAGTGAGACAGCATAAAAAAAGATAGCAGTTTAAATGGTGTCTACATTTGCATATAAAAGACATTTGCCAAGCTTTCTCACTGGCTTTGTAACATTTACAGTTATAATCAGAGGTAATTAATAGATTACCTATAGTCTCTCCTGCATCTTCTTCCCCTTTTGGTTCACTAGCAGATGTATCACACATGCTCATATAAACACACACCTGTAAGTCTAGGAAACCGCTGACATTCTTACTATTCACACTGTTTGCACTATGATAATGTAGTTGAACATGTAAATAAAACAATGACAAAACATTAAATCAAGATTTGGTGTGAATTATCCATTCATTGCATGCACCTTTAGTGCAACCTCTTTTTTAGTGAAGTGCAAATTCTGCAGGATCTCCTTTTCAATTGAAAAAGAAGCAACCTGAGCCTCTTTTGTAGCATCAGCCATGCAAATGTGAACAGAGTGAAAATGGATATTGCTGTGACTTTGTAATGCTCACAAGAGTCAGCTCTAGTGCCTCTGCCACTATTCCTACCTTCCCCAAGCTGCAGAAGAATAAAAGCTGACTTGACTTTTGTCACATTTAATTGAAAATACTTCCAGCATTGTAGAAAATACAGTCACCTAAGAAAAGATTGATAAAGCAATCTGAAAGTCATGATTAGGCTGCTTACATACCACACTGAAATAGGTACTTGGCTGTCAGCAGCCTAACTACTTAACAGTGCCTGTTTGATGGGGAGCCCCATCAGGCCCTGTATAAATAGGACAGCAACGAAAGGAGACACCTTTGAAAAGTTTAACAGCTGCTGCAAATTACAGTGTGCTCCTGTATTACAATATTATTCCCTATTTTATCTATGCAGAAGGTCACTCCATTTCATGGGGAAATCTAATAGTCCAAAATCTAATTTCAATCTGATTAAGAACAAGAAAATTCAAATACTGAAATGCTCATTTAAAAGGGACACATTTCTTGGATGTGAAAGCCCTGGAGCAGTTTGCATAGAAGTTCCAGGTTAAAAGGTCAACTCCTGAAATGCTGTAGTTTCTCTCACAAAGCTCAGATTTCCATACTGACAATTTTCCAGTATAATTTATTAAAGATATTTTGGCCAAATTGGACAATTTCTATGAAGTATTCCTATTTAAATATTCACTATATTCCAATGAAATACAGAGATTTTTCTTTTCCTTCTGACTTTTCTCTGCATTCATGAGCTCTTCAGTTTCTCTGAACTATGCTTCCATCACTCAGGAACCACTTCACTGCTTAAGGACAAAGCAGGCTGCCTGGAATGCCATATAGCATTTAAACAAAGCAAGCTTAGTAATGAGAAGCAATATATTCTATCAGTCCTGTTGATCAAACTTATCTAGACAAGCTAGCAGACTTGAAACCTTTTCTTTGGGACCATACAGGACCACAAAAAAAAAAAAATACTCGTTTGACTTCAACTTGGATTTACAGTAGAACTTCACTGTACCATTCTGCAAAGAGGTAGCAGCCTTGGAATGCAGTTCATGCAGACTTGCATTAGCTAAATACTGTGGCAGCTGCAAAAGAGCTGCAATGCAAATAAAAGTCAGTGTTTTTCTAACAATTGCAAGGATCAATTTCAAATCAAGACTACCTGTAAAATCAAGAACACCTGTAAAATCAAAAACTTGAAAGCACAGCAGCAACATAAAGTGAATTCTAAGACTCCAGAAATCAACACTTTTTATTTGCTTTTATAGGTTATATAGAATAACACAGCATAAAGCTTTAAAGAATTTCGTGAAAATATATTTCACAGTGATACAAAAGAGCTGCATAACAAAATATAACACACTTATTGCTCAGAAATAACGGACATTTTTTCCAGTGAGGAGTAGATATAATGTGGGGAAGCCCATGACTTTTATCAGGTAGCTGTCAATCTAAGTAAAAATATAAGGAATAAAGGGGAAAAACACCTTGGTTGGTTGCTTGCTTTACAAGCAACTTGCTAAAGAACAATACTTCAAACCTGCATTTTAGATGTCATTTCTCTAACTTTTTTATCCCCTGTAATCCATCAATATAATATGACACTTCAAAGCTAGACTCTAATCTTTCAAATTAATATTTTAAATATATTGCAAGTGTTTTTGTTTGACTCTCTGGAAATGCTTTTTATTTTAATGAATAGAAGGCAGACCTCACGATGTGTGTTCATAATTTTATTGGTGCACTGCTGATACTGCTTTCTTGACTTAAGAAAACCAAGATACTACAATTGCAGTTAGTTTATGTCTCTTATCACATATTGGCTATCAATAAATTTCAGATATAGTTTGTCTGGATTAAAATCTACCGTTAGCCAAGTCCCAATAGCAGTGTTCATAAGAATTTATTTTATTAAATTATAATTCAATTTGGAGCATTCTTAGCAGCACTATCAGCCTCTGGCATTTTTGACAGCAAGGTAGCTAAGTCTCATAGAGTACAATTGGTAGATGTTTTTATTATACCACAGTGCCCTAAAAGCTAGGGAATAGTGTTTTCTCTTTTGATATCAATTCAAAACTTCACAGGCTCTGTGAAGACTCTGAATCTGTGTTACTTAGATCAGTGCTGCAATTGCTATTAGGTGAAAGGTGGGTGAGGACTGGCACTGCTTTATTTTGCAATCCTGATACTTTGGGCTCATTCAGTATTGAGATGAGATTATTGTGTAGCTAGGAAATGTTATAGCTCTAAATAACCAATCATGATTAATTTATTTTCTACTCTTGGTTCATTAGTTGCAGCCATATCTTTTTCCACTAAAAGTCCCTTTAAATGGTTTCTAATTTGTTGGTACAGTTTCACCACTAACTGTGAGGGAAAGAGGAAAGATTTTCCGACCTCCAATTGAGTGCTACATCAGCTTGTCTTAGCAAATGGCCAAAAATAAATCAATTGTAGTTTGCTCTACCTAAAGAGACAAATCATTCTAATCAAAGTGGTGATTTAACAGACTACAAGCTAGTGAGTTGCTTGGTTTGTTTTTTCTTTCATTAGACCAACTAAAGATTTTGTTCCTTTAATCTTTATTCATTATGTGACAGAATCCTATGTGGCACTAGACTAAATAGCAACTTAGTCCTTACTTGTTTAGTAAGTTCTTGTTTAACAAAAACTAGAATACTTTCCATTCGTCTTATAAGCCTTCTAATCTGTGCAACAACTTAATGTAAAAATAAAAAAAACCTAAACCTATCACGCTCTTTTCTTTTGAAATAAAGATAGAATAGACAGGACCACTCTAAAGAAGTGACATTTAGTGATGTTCCACAGTAGTTCTAAGAAATCTCCCAAACACATGCATTTGTTTTTCTATCAACACGGAAATAAAGTAAATAGGCAGCAGACATTTTTTGATAAACAAAATATTCTGAGCCATTTTTTTTCACCAAAGTCACAACTTTTCAATATTTCAAATGCCATCATTTGAGTTAAATTAAAGCATTGAGAAATTTCCAGTACAAATTTATACAACAGGAAGGTCATGGTGAAGGAGATGATGCTTTCCAAAGTATATGCTGGCTATTGTATGGACTACAATTATTTGATTAGAATTAGATTATGCTTGATTACACTACTTAGAATATTCTTACCAAAAATTTCTTATTTGCAATTTTAAAATGTGTTTGTTTGCATCTTAATTGTATTTTTAATAGCTTAAAGAATAACTAAGATTATATAATACCAAAAGTAAATAGATGATACAGTCTCAATAGTTTTCAAAGATCATTCATGTGAAAGTTGGAAGAATGCTTCTTCACACAGCTGAGTTTTCTTTTGTGAAAACTAGGCACACTATAATCTGAAAATGAAGATATTCTAGTGTGGATAATAGACAAATCTACAAAGACATTTATTAGTCACCTTTAGTCTTTTGTGATGGCTATTAATAGTAAAAGTACATGATTAACAATTTTTAAATTAAATAATAGTAAAAGCATAATGAAATGCCAAGCTTACTATTAATGTTATAAGGATCCCTCACTCCTTTTTCCTGGAATTTATGAACATTTTCCAAAGCAGCAAGCAGAAGTATACCTCCTTTTTTAGTCTGTTTTTGATAAAGAGCCTAATCCCTTTTAAGACAACAAAATGTCTGATTACTTAAGTGAGCAAAGGATTTTACCCAGAAAGTAAATAACAAACAAATTCACAGTAACTTAAAATTTCACACTTAAAATGAGATTAACTGCTGTCTCATCCCAGTCTTCAGTAAGAAAGTATGCTATTGTTTTTAGATACAACAAACTCCTATTTTAAGCTTTTGTCTGTTAAATCATTTGGACAATGTATGTTTAAGAAATAAAGACAAAAAGTAATTAATCTTCTGAAATCACAAACATTATAGGAAAGAAGTTCAAAGACAGCAATAAAGTGAAAACTTAATGGGCCACATTCCCTGGAAGCACCACTTCAGGGTAGTTTTCTATAAAAATGAATTCAGCCCATTTCTTTGTGTTTCATGACATCGATTGAAAAATGATAAGAATGACAAAGAAGTAAAAAAGCTAATGTCTCTAATATCAGACAGACAACAATAACAAGGAGATTTTAAACCGTATTTATGCACAAATAACAAATGCTTTAACTTGAGCCTCCATCCTGCAAAACTTGTATTTGTTCATCCTGGTAGATTCACTAATGCCATTGAGATCACAAACGCTTTCAAAACTAGAGACTGGAACCTTGTCTACACCAGAGTAATGTTTTGCTTATAAATACACTCAAATATTGAAAACAATCAAATTTTTAATCAGTTTTCCTGTTACAGCACACTTTTAACAATCTAGCACCCAGTAAAAACAAGAGACTGCTCTGACTGGCATAAATTCTATCAGTGAAAACCAGACATGTACATACAACTTTGTCTGCAGTGTCAGCTGAAAAATAGAAAGTGTATCCCTAACTAACCCAATTATGCTAGAAAATCACAAATACATTTGGACTTATTTCTATTTGTTTAACATTACACAGATATTTGCAAATGACAATATATATCCCCAGAGGAAGAAAAAATAAACAAAAACAAAGAGAGAAAATAAAATATTTTTGAATGCAAATTGAAAACTAGAGAATCAGCTGAATAATTCTGCCATGCCACAGTGTCCAACTATAACACTGAAGAAACTGCTAATAGTTCAAAAACAGACAACTGAGGAGGAGGTAAAGAGATAGCAGCAGGAGGTGTCTGTAGTAGAGGCAACCTTAGTTTCAGTGATAATCTAGACTTCCCAGCTTCACAACATAAGACATTTATCTGATTATGGAATTCAGAAAGATAGGAAGGAATGAGTTCTTGAAACAGCAAAGTAAAATTCCTGTGTAAGTAATTCCAACCAGCACTGAACAGACATATATACATAGGATATATTTCAAATTTTCCTCTGTATCATGACTCTTAAAACGTAAACAAATCTCAGCCTGTTCTAGCCTCCTCCCAAATTTTCCTCCCTCAATGTGGAATTCTGTCTGAGACGTTATCTGAGCTATCTGAGAATGAGAAATAATTATGTCTGAATGACTAATTTCCTCTCTCTTCAAAAAATACTTACTTCTATTGTTCTGGTGGTACTAATAAATGGATAGTGAAATTGGTCCAGAAAAAAATGCCCTGCAATTCAAAACAATTTTAAATATCTCACATTACAATGACCCAGTGTAAGAGCTATGGATCTTTTTGAAGTATTCCATAATTTACTATGTTGATACAATATTTTATTATAACAAATATTTTATTATAAAATATTCAATATTATTGCTTAAGCGCCTTGGGCTGATGGGATCCGGAAAGTGTTAAAATATCATTTCAAATGTATCTAAGAGTGAAATTAGGAAAATTAAACCAAACCAAACCAAACCAGTTGTGTCTGTATTAAGAAAGAAAATGTTCTCTGTTTGTTTCTGGGCAAATTCTAATAATTCCATGCTTATCAACAGGCAGCTGATAATGACTTCAGATGTTATAACTCTCTGAGATGTTCTATGGGGGAAAAAAAACAAATAAGGAAACAATTAAACAAAAAATAACCTAAAAAATGTTTAGCAAATTAAAGGGTTTGGCAGGTAAATTCTCTAAAGTTACTGAACATGCTTCCTTTCCTTCATGATCTCCCTACCTATTACTGATCTCTGAATAGAGATCTTGTGTGACACAGGATAGCAGCTTCATTACAATGGAGAATTTTCCTCACAGTTTGCTGTTATTATTGAAATCTAAAAGAGAGAAAACTGGCACAAGGTAGTGGAATAAATCAGCACAGGAAGGACTGAGATGGGCAAGAAAGACCAGGTGGGTATGTAACCACAGCAGGATATTGCCTCATTAAACTCAAAAACTCTTCTACTGGCAGCTAACCTGAAACAGCTGAAAAATGTGTCATGTATTTCTAGGGGCTGATACAAATAAGCTAAGATTGTCACCAGTCACTTTGTATCAAAGATTGCTTTGCAATATCTAGGAAACTTGTAGCACTAGCAGGAAAATCATCTAGTAACCTTTTTTTACAGCCTTTGCCTTGAGGGTATTCTTCCCCCACCCAACCCACCTGAAATCCCTTGCTTTTCATCAAATTATTAACACAGAAAAAGTGTGGCATAGACCCCATGGATTCTTCCAAAATTTTTAATTCATGTGAAGACCACATTTTTTATAGACCATGCCTTTTATAGAGAGCAGGGAAGAGGTTTGTGGGAAAGGTAATGTATAGTGGCAGCCATCATCATTTAAAAGATGTGCTCATTACCTTTCTTGACATTAGAATATTTGATTAATAACCCTGGCATTTCATATTGTTTTTGTAACAGATAAAAATGCTTGGTAATTTGTGTACCATCTGATATAAGTATGCATGTATACATACTTAAGGTAGAGCAGCTTCTCTGGCAATAGTCTTTTTTTTGGTATTGTTTTATGTGTAGCCACGTTCCTTTATGTTTCATATTATTTTAAAAAATTATATTTCCAAGCTAGGGTTTATCAGATTCTCATTATCCTGATATGAAACTTTGACAGAATACGTGTCCAGATTAGAAATATTTTAAAATAAATCAGTCTCTAATTAATTTAAAGAGCTCATTTAAACAGGTATGTGAAATTCAATTTTTTGTTTGTACAAACTGATTGCTTAGTATTTTTTTTTTTAATAATGTGTATACAAATATTGATTCTTTTCATTTTTTTATTGCTATTTTATAGAACATTCTAGGGGAAAAAAGTCTTGGAGGATCTTTCCATTGGTAGCCTTTACAATAAGAATTCCATATACAAGCGACTCCTTTAGAACATTTACTGGTTGATTGCACAAGAAAATTCTTACTTTCTCATGACAAAGATATTGCTTAATCGGGAAAATCAGTTCAGTAAATACGCAAAGTTTTTACATTGCATATCTTAAAACTGAATCAAATACTGAGCCAAAGAACGTTCCTGAACAAAAGGAAGCACATATCACTGCTGGCTGAGGTATTTAAAAGGTAGATGGGTGTGACACTTAGGGGCGTGGTTTAGTGATGGACTTGGAAGTGCTTAGTTAATGACTGGACTTGATGATCTTAAAGGTCTTTTCGAACAAACTTGATCCTGTGATTCTGATTCTGTAAACTACTCCTGTGTGAATTAGATTCTTTACCCAACAAAAGAGATGTGACCACTGACAAACTGCTTTATAACATTTACTAATGTATCTGAACATTTATCTGGATACAAGAGGGTAATTTTGTTATCAGTTTAATCCCTTGCTAAAAATCTATTGTATCCCTCTGTGCTAAAACTGTATAGTTGGCCTTTGCCTCTCTGCTGAAAAAGCCAAAAGAAGTTCAAATTTGCATTATCAGAAATAGTGTCTTACAGTGTGTTCTAGCATAAGATCCAGTGTCCCCAGTATAATCAGTGGAAATGTAATCAATACAGCCAGATAGTTCGAGGTAGCTCAGCTCACCCTAAAGTAGACAGTTAACACTAAGTAAAAGTTTGTCCTTGTACTCCATTGACTAGAGTAGGGTTTGCTTCACTTTTCACACAAAAACATCCTGCAAATTCTGAAATAGTACAGGCAGTTCTGCCTACCCTTCCCCTGACCCTCTCAAAGGGCAAAAGTCTTGCACATTTTATCTCATATCAGCCACAGAAATATTTGAACATTTGGGTAGCACGGCAAGAAATGTCCATGAGTGCATAACTAAGTCAAATGCTAGATCTCCATCAATGAGAATTGGAAGTTAGACACCTGCTGACATGTAGATACTTGAATTTAAGTACTTTAGTACAGATATTTTTCAAGTGAGAGCTGGGATGTACTCTTGTTTTCTCTAGCCATTGAACTGACCTTTCATTCTTTCATATCATGTGGATGCATTTTGAGACTTATACATGATAAATTGGATCTGAACAAAAGCTGATAACTTACAAAAAGTTCCAGGAGTGGTAATAATCTTTTAAAGTCAGAAACTTTAGGCATTATGTTGCTTTTCAAAACCATTGAAGGACCTTTTTCAAGAGTAATAAAACTATATAGAAATGCATGGAATCAGCAAGCATAAAAACACAAACCAAAACCAGACAGACAAAACACATGGAAGAACAATATCACTTCAAGTATTCTGAACACATCAACAGAAATACACTTCACTGTCATATGAAATAAAATCAAGGATCATACTTACCAAAAACAAGTTTCCTGGTCAAATGAGATGGTGATAACATAATTTCTAATAAGAAACAAAGTGAAAGCTGTCTTCCTGAGAGGTTTATCTAACTGAATGCTAAGGCTGTGACATAAGGAAAGTATAAAAAGAAACTCATACCTTGAAATAATGCCATAAAGTTGGAGAGTGAGGGGTAGAAGGGATGAAGGGATGTGTTCATTACAAGTATTTCTACATGCAATTTGAAAAATAGAGAGCCCAGGTATTTCCCCCTTTTTTTTTTTTTTTTTTTTCTTTAAATCTTCGGCACTGCATGCTGAAAGTGACCTACATCACTCTCCATACAGTACATCAAATAACCCATTACTTAACAAATCAGTGAAGCACCTCTACTAAATGAAAGGGACCTATAGCTTTAATCCCACTTCGATTAACTTTGTTCTTCTCAGAAGGCAGACCTTAATTTATATCAATTTGCAGTAATCTTTACAAGAAAATTCTACTTCACTTACACGTGCTGTTTGACAGAAAAATGAATTTCTCAGGCATGTGGATACCCTATGATGGTTCCAATAAAAATTGCCCCTAGTAACAATGAAAAAGCTGAACACTTTCTGTCTGCTTAAATGATTTCTTTGGTTAGACAGATGATGAGGTTTAATGATGTATGTTGTGAATTCTCTCCACTAACAAATACAAGTAGCACTTTGATCAGCAGAAAGACCTCAAGGACATTTGGTACAGTCATTTAAAGTTTCCTGTACGTCTCTGTAGAAAGGCATTCTGTTACTGTATTCAGTTATACTATTACATGTTTCTGTAAAATAACTTAAATATTTCTAAAGGTCATCAAAACAGCATGTTATTTTTACCAATGGGCAATAAAGAAAAGGAATCTTTCAGGATAATGTTTTACAAGTGGAACAAACTAAAGGTAATACCTTAATTGTATAATTAGGCATTATACTTATTTTAGGTGCCCCAATTTTTTGAGAACCACCACTTCTCAAGTTAATTGATTATTTTTCAGAAGTCTTGTACCTATGAGTGCAATTTCTCAGGGTGTTCAAAGACCAGGTCTGCAAAGACAGTCAAATATGTATCTCTTATGCATATCCTTAAGTACAGTGGGATTTAGAAGCTGAAGCAGAAATAGAAGGTATAATTTGTGTGTACACTTTTGCAGAGTTAAGTCTAAATCCATAACAAGAAGATGCCAATGGGATGCTCAGAAGTCCTGTTAAATTATTCCCTAATCCCTTAATGATCTGAAGCCACAGAGAAGTCACATTTTTGCTGAATAACAAGCATGCAACAAATTCCTGATATGCCAAAAATGTCTAGTGCTCAGATGCCAGGAGATCAGCCAGTTCATTTCTTTTGCATCTCAAAAGTTATCACACTCGAGGAAGTATATGTAAAAATAGATGCTGGAATAGTTTTGGCAGCAGGAGCAGACTACCTGTGAACTTGTTTGTTAGCACATACACAACAGCCAATGACTCCACAAGAGGAAGAGTCAAAAAAGAAGTAGGATGCCTGTTGTCAGGTTCATGTGCTAACATGAAGCAGAGCCTGAATCTAGATTGTGAATACCTTAGCATTCAAGCTGTAAGACATGCATCATCTCTGTAGCCTCCTTTATTCAAATTACTATTAAAAAACTGATTACCAAGTGGAATATCTGCAGCAGAAAGGACTGGGACAGCCTTTCACCAAAATAAATGCTTTCTGAAAACTGAAAAAATTGGGCCTCAGAGTTTCAGGTTTGAAATGTGCTTCACCTCTGGCAGGACAGTATTACAAAACATATGTTCGGCCATCAGTGGGATGTCAGAGTAACCACAGGGCCTCAATGTATTTTGCAGATGAGGGAATGGTTGCTTATTTTCAAATGATCAGGACTAATGACTGGACTGTCTTAAAAAAACATAGACATAAAGGATCCCAACAAGTATGAGCAGAATTAGACACCTCACGACAAACTATGTTTAGGCAGAGTTAGATCTGACCTTAAGTCCAGACTAAATTTTGACATCTGAATCCAGAGTCCTGTTCAGTAGGTCAGTCACAGGTATCTAGTACTTTCTGAAGTGTCATTGGGTTCCCTAACCTCCAGATGGTGGTTCAAAAAGGCAAGTTTTCTGTCAAAAGTGCAGGCCTCAGGTTGATGCTTTTGACATTGCAGAGCAACTCATGTGTGTTGGGTGGCTATTGGGCTTTAGCCACCTAGAATAGAACCTTTTGTTCATGCAATACAAAGAGTTAAGTGAGTTATTCACCTAACCAAATAAAGACATACATTTTATGCTGAACGGCTCTCTAGATTTTCTTGACTACAGAATAGGCATTAAGATGCCAACATTTAGATAGGTTTACCAGAATATTGAACATTGCAAGATCTAGGATCTGAGGCAGATAATATAAATCACCACAAAACAGTTGTCAAAAAAAAAAAAAAAATCAAATAAATTAAATTGTTTCACAAAGCTGGAAACTCTCACTTCTGGTTTGCAATTCTGTGATTGACATAAAATTTGAGAGAATTTCACTTTCATTAGTGAAAGACAGAGTAGGGAAGGGTTTTCTGAATGGTCTTTCCCACAAACAGTTAAGCAAAAGATACTCTCAAGTCAGCTTAGAATTTAGGATTTCTAATGAAAGAAAGATATACCAGTCCTGAAATTCTTTTTTGTATAATTTTAGGTTATTTCCCACTGTGTCACACTGTGAACATATGAATAATTAATGTGGCAGCAACAAATCCAAACATATGGATTTTTATGTTTTGTGTTGGTCTTTGTTAAGAGGATAACATTCTGTACAAATACAAACAAACCCTGTTGCCCTTCATTCTTCCCTCCCTCTGGGATTAGCATTGTACCAAGAGTAAAGGCAGACAGTTTACAAAGCTTTTTGCTGTTTAAATACATAGATGTCTAAGTAAATGCTATAATTTTGCAGTAAAGTTTTATTTATAAATGACCTTTTATTGATTTCTTGTCAATTAATAAAGCAGCAGGTATTTGACCTAAGTTTGGATAAAACATTGCTAGCGCAAATATGGATTTTGATGTGGATGTAGTTTTTAGCTGATTGTGTTTGGTTTGGTTTTTTTTTTTTTTAATCCCTCTATTTCATATATAGTTCAAGAAGAGACATCTCACTGAGTCTACATCAGTTCAAGTTCATTGCATTTCTAATTTGTTGTTCAAGCAATTATTAGTTCAACTTTGAGATAAATTTGTAAGAATGACAGTAGGTATCATAATACTCATACTCAAGTGATATTTTATCAAGGCAATTAATGACAAGAGTATAAATTGGCTTGGATGATACTCAGGTTCCAGGAGGAAGTAATTTTTAAAACAAAAAAGAAAAAAAATGAGCAATTATAAATAAACAAAAAGACAAGAAACTAACAGTTTCTGAGCACAGTTTTCACGTGTGAAGCCCACACAGGGGCTCAGATGTATTTGTAGTTAAAATAGAGATGCACCATAGCAAATTACAGCTTTCCTGAGGACAAAAGGAGGGGTTGGAGGGACTACCATGTGTTTAAAATTAGAAACTCTTCTCAAAGCTGATGATTACAGTTAAATATAAATGAGGGAATCCAGCCCATGACTGTCAAACAGAAACAGCTTCATAGCCCTAAGGGCCTTTCTAAAAACCATCTGAGTTCTAGTCTGCTACAAGAAAGGTGATCAGTCACGCATCCCACACTCATACAGGGGAAAAATACTTAATAAGAGTCGTAAGATATTTGACCCAAAAGATTTGATCTAGTATTCTTTATATAATATAAAATTATTTTGCATGACTTCATCAGAAGTCCCTGAGGAGCTATTGCATAGTCACTGCTACTCTGTTTTGTTAGCTGCCCATTTTTTTCCTCAAATGAACCTTGTTGGAGATGCCTACTCATTTCAGCTTTCAGAAGGTCATTTCTGATTTTTGAAATCATGGACGAAATACAAAAAATACTGATCTTCTTTGTCTATAATTAACTCATTTCCCTGTTCACTAGTTCTTTTTCTTCCCTTCACTCACCCTCTTTTCCCTTTTGGCCCATACTCATTTTGTGCATGGATGCCTGAGGTGAAAAAAATCCTAACTCATAGATGCTTTTTCTCTTTTAACAAGTTAATGAAGAAATAATAGTCCAGTTTTAAACTACACTGAAAACGCAGAGTCTTTTTCTTTATCTGACAGATACAATCAAACTGTCTTCTAATCAACAGCAAGATATCTAGCTAGAAATTCTGCCAACAGTATTTCTTTTATTCAATGGATAGTCATTCAATCAATATGAAATGCATCTCAGATTAGAAGGGAACTAAAATTATTTATGAATCTTAAGTAATTTGAAAAAAATGGAGCAAACAAGAGAAAAAAGCCAGGAAGTATATAAGCTTGTTTCCCTGCTTGTTTGCATGTTTTTCCTCTGGTGAAATACTCTCCAGTATGAATGAGTTCATGACCAATGCCTGAGATTCAAATTTTTTCTTCTAAAAACCTACAAGAAACCACAAGTTATTCCTCTTGCAACTAAAACATCTGCACTGCCATGGATTTATTCCATATTACACTTTTAATTAACTTGTTATGTGCATAAAATTTGAAGATGAAAAATGTATTTCGTAATACAAGCAGGCACGGTTTTCAATATGTCAGATACCATTTATTTTTCTTTCAGATATGTTACAACACATAAAAAATCTGAGGGCTGCCTGAAAGACTGTATACTAAAACCAAGTGTTTCTACAAGTAAGATTTAAAGTCATGAAGTAATAATCTCTGTTTTGCAATTATTTACCTAATTTGCAGTAAGAATTCCTACTGCAAGTGACAACTAAACAATGGCTAAAAAAAAGAGTAGATATTCACTGCTTCTACCAATTCTGCCAGCACATGATGTCTGGTATTTTTTGTGTGCTTTTTGGTTGACTTGATTTTGGTTGGTTGGTTGGTTGGTTTGGTTTTGGTTGGTTGGTTGGTTGGTTGGTTGGCTTGTGTGTTTTTGTTTTTTTTTTTTTACTAAAGATTGGACCCTTAAGAAAGCAGGGAAAACCTTATATATGATATACCATGAGGTTGCTGAAAGACAAGAAACTGAGAAGGGCTTTTTTTTCCTCAGATTTTCCGTAGTCGCTATAATCATAGTTGATCTTTAGGCACTTATCATTCAGGCAGAAGTGATTTTTTTAAAGCTATTGCTGACCCTTTAAATTGCTAAAATGTTTCCCCTTGTTTCCAGATTTTAATGGTTTTAAAAAATTCATCTTTAGTTTAAAGTGTCAGAGCTCTTTCTTAGCCCAAAAGTAATTCAAAAAAACCCAGAAATGTCTTCCTCACTAATTTGACATGTCAAGAGACAGTGATTGGGAGGGGTGAAAACACATAATTAGCAGAGCTTTATAATGAATAAACCACATCACATTATGTGCAAATTGCTCTATACCATACAGCGTCTGCCTCAACCCCTCAGTATTGGCCTGGCTAATAGGAGACTCTATCCTGATTTAAAAACACGTATACAATGTGTCTACTCTATTTTCTTTCCAGAAAAAACAAAACAAAACAAAACAAAACAACAAGAAAAACAACAACAACAAAAACCAAACAAAAAAACCTCAACCTGTTATAAACAAGAGACATCAACTTGATACTCTGCTTGGCTGTCAGGGGAAGAACTTATTTCTCCCATCAGTAGAGACTAGAATACCAGAAATAAAAAATTACAGTACAAAACATAAAACAGTGTCTGAAATTTCACATCTGGATATGCTCAGTGATGATCTGCTAAGATTTTGGCAGAGCATAATGAAGAACCATCTTCTTTCTGACCTCACTGAACATTTTCTCTGCCCAGTTTGGCAGGCACATCTGCTCCTGAAACAATTTGCATGAGGCAAATTTTAATTGAGTCACTGAAACACAGAGCCATGGTCTGCAAAAACAAAAGGACCAACACTTCTTTTGTGGGAAAAATGCAGCTCAGAAAATAATAATAATTAGTCTAGTAATGTTAAAGTATTTCCATGCTTTGTTATTTTACCTCCTTATTGTCTTTCTATTTCTAAATTATTTTTTTTTTTCTGCCAGCAACAATATTTTCATTACAGCATACATAGATATGCATCTTGCCCTATCAGCCTGCTCTGAAGTGGGACCTCATTGCAGTCTTCAACATCCTCATGAAGAGAAGGGGAAGGGCAAGTACCAATCTTTTCACTCTTGTGACCAGTGAAAGGTCCCAAGGAGACAGCATGAAACTAAACCTTGGGGGTGGTTCAGGTTAGATAACAGGAAAAAATTTTTCATCCAGAGGGTAGTTCCAGAGCAGTGGAACAGGTTCCCCAGGGCAGTAGTCACAGCACCAGCCTGACAGAGTTCAAGAAGCATTTGGACAATGCTCTGAGACATATGGTGTGATTCTTGGGGTGTCCTGCGCAGGGCCACAAGTTGGACTTGGTGATCCTGACAAGTCCCTTCTAACTCAGCTTATTCAATGATTCTTCCAAAGTGAATGAAGCTTAGTGATCGAGTTAACCAGCAAAAGAATAGCATTAGTAAAAAGTTGAAATTTCACTGCAACTCCAACCAGTTGTCTCAGTAAAATGATCATTTCATCCCCAGTTAAAGATGGTTACATCTGACACTGAGACCTGTACAGGATGAAAAGCTGGGTGGAGAGGAATCTACGGAAGATCAGCAAAGGCAGGTGTAGGATCCTAAATGCAGGAAAGAACAGCCCCATGCACCAGAACAGTGTTCTGCTGGAAATCAGTTCTGACCCACTGGAAAGCAGAGAAAGACCTGAGAGTCCTGGTGAACAATAAGTTGTCCACGAAGGAAGGCCAGTGGTATCCTGGGGTGCTTTAGGAAGAGCACTGCCAGAGGGTCATGGGAGGTGATCCTTCTCTTCTACTCAGCCCTGGTGTGACCGCACCTGGAGCATTGTGTCCAGTTCTGGGCTGCTCATTTCGAAAAGGACAAAAATCTGTTGGAGATGGTCCAGTTGAGGGCAACGAAAATGATTAAGGAACTGGAGTATCTCTCTTATGAGAAAAGACCAGCTTGTTTATCCCTGGGAAGAGATGACAGAGGGAATCCTATCAATGCACACAAACATATTAAGTGCAGGTGTCAAGAGAATGGAGCCAAATTCTTTTCATTGGTGTGAATGACAAGTGAAAGGACAAGTGATAGAGGGCAGAAACTGAAACACATGAAGTTCCATCTCAATATAAGGAAAAACTGCTTTTCTTTGAGGGGGACTGAGCACTGGAACAGGCTATCTAGAAAGGTTTCTGAATCTCTTTCTCTGAAGATACTCACAACCTGTCTGGACACAATCCTGTACTACCAGCTCTAGGTGAACATGCTTTACCAGGAAGATTTGACTAGATGATCTCCAGGAAGCCCTTCTAACCCCAACCATTCTGTCATTTTGTGACTCTGTGATGATTAAATTGTAAAATAAGAAAAACCATTTCTGTTCTCTCATATCTGGGAAAAAAATGCAAAGAAAATAAAAATATAAAACCAATTACATTAAAATAAATGTTCAGCTAACATTTTCTTTAAATCTAAATGCTGACATGAAGATTTCTGCCCGCAGTCACATTGTACGTCCAACATTAAAGTGAAAGTTTTTGATCTTTAATTAAAGTCTGAATCCTGTAAGCTATTTTTAGAAGTATATACATATGTTTGTGTGTATACACACACAGATCACACTGTCCATTATGTTCATAATCACAAAGTTTTCACAGCACTGTCAGTGATCAGCCCTAGGGCAAGATGACAAACTGGTAGTCACATACAGTTAACGAGCAATTCACATCTGGTTTCCATGCTGGGACTGCAGTATGAGGCCAGTCTGTTGACATGAAGATTTTGGGATAATCCAAATTCTCTGTCAGAGAAAGTGGAGCAGCCAAGTTGTTGGAACAACACTGTAGTATACTCCAGTACTGAGCTGGACACTTAACCCAGTCTTATGCCACAGCACAGCACAAATCAGGAGCATTTTAATAGTCCATTTGAGGGCTGCTTTCAGAGTAAGCCTTTAAAGAAGCCCCACTAAGCACACAACACTCTGAATCTTGCCCACATGGAGATGTTGGAAATGTGGCTCATGCGGCCACAAACACTAGCCAGCCTAATCCACCCTGCAGCCAAGCTGGTTGACATCAAACATTGGTCTGAAGCTCAGGGAGATCCCTCGTCAGCACTGTCGATACATGCTGACCCACAGCAATGGCCTGAGCTCTGGAGATCTACAAATACTCTACATTTGTAGATCTCAAATTATCTGCAAATTGGTAAAACAATTTCTTTAATAATGAAAATATTTTTCACTGCATGTACACAGAGTTTGTTTACCAACAAGCAAAACTTAGAAATACATAGTAGTAAAAGGGCACTAAAACCCCCCATGCTTGTGAAATGGGGTTGTATTAGAACTGCCACAGGAGTTCTAATGTTTTGCCGTTTCTAATTCCATTCATAGTTGTTCAGTTTTACCAGAGCATTAAAGTGCTTAAAAATGTTTTCATGCTTTGCGTACTATATCCTTTCCAGGCATATCTATAAAGTTCTGCTTAAAATATGCTTATACACCTAGAAAAGAAGCCACCTATTTTTCATTTGGCTTTATTCAAGTATCCTGATAATTCATTGAAAATATTGCAATACAGTTCTCATGCAGTACTGGCTGCAGATCCGTTAGAAATAGGAAATCGAGTCAAGAAAGCATGCAGGTAATACACAGTGTTTTCTAAATACAGAGATCAGGCCAAAAGCCAGCACAGTGTAAAATGGGAAAGCATCCAAAAGAGAGCTTTATGCTGTTCTCAGGCATAAATATTTATCAACCAGTGCAAGAGAATGTCACATTCCTCCTCAAGCAAAGAATTTGCCCAGAAAGCATTCCAGAAGAGACAGAAGGGAGAGAGAATGAAGAAAAAGGGAAATAAAAAAAAATGTAAAAAAATGTTGCCTTTATGATGTAAAGCTGGGTTATAGCACAGAGCCCCAAATAAGAAGCTCAACTAATCACTGTTACTTTTGTTGTCAAGGAGAAAGGAGCCTCTTCCAGAACACCAGCCATCTCCATGACTGGCCAACACTGAGTGCAGTACAATCAAAATGGCAAACAAACATTATGCCGTGTGAAAGTTGAAGATAATTTAGAGGTTGATGCATGTGCTAAATGAAGAAAAGCCAGCTGTGAGTATGCACCATATTCATCTCATTAAAGCGTCACACACCTTTTCTAGCTTACATTCACTTTCCTCTCAGAGAAATACAATCAGCTTGCTTAGTTTCCTAATGAGTATAATAGACAATCATGTAAAGTAGACTATCACTTGGTAAATATGTAATGGAGAACTGCAGGCAGTCTATTAGATGTAAACTTGTTTAACTCTTTAATTATGTGTCTTTGATCAAAAGCAGCTCACTTGGAAAGATTTTTTAAAAAGCAAAGTAATGAGCTCTCACCTTTCATGTACACTATTGACTGTTAGGCCAACCTGATATAACTGTGGTTTCACTGCTTGTATGTCAAGCACACCGCTAAAATTGAGATAATAAATATTACTTACAGCTATTAAAGCTTTTCTCTCAGAGACACCGACCTGTAAGAACTGTTCTGCACTTTTAGCTTTTCTTTCCATCTCTGTCAAGTATCTCAGAGAATTTTTAAAAGAGCTAATTGAGGCCATTTATCTTTATTTTTTTCCTTCTTTGTCCTCATCCTCTTTTCCTTTCCTCATTAACCTCAAAATCTCTGCTGAAGATCTCTTTCCTATTACTTTCCACACCTTATACTGTTCCTTGGATTTCATCTTCTGACAACCCTTAATCAAGACACAATCTCTTCAAGACTCTCCTACCTGCTACCTACTTATCACATGCGGCTATTTCCTTCTCATCTCCTTCCTACCTGGTCCCTCAAATAATTTCCTCTGTTCAGGTCTGGTGTGATTTTCTAAAGGCACAAGAGAGTTGCAAACCAAGTTAATGTCATATGCCATTTAGTTTTTGCAATCATGGTAAATAATCAGCCTGAAGGTGGAGTGACAACAGGAGAAGTTTCAGAAACTGCGGCTCCAACCTTATTGCTATAAGTATAGGCAAATTTCTGTCATCTTTGACTGGCCAAGGGTCCAGACCACATTGCCAGAAAGTGGTGATGAAATCATTGGCTACATGACAAAAAGAAAGAATTGAACATGAAAAGGTTTTGAGCCCAGTCTGAAACATGTCGTGATAAGTAGAGTCTAGAATGCAGTAAAAACCCCTTTCAAAGCAGTAAAATTGGAAGTTAAATTACTTGGATATTTTCAGTATAGAATTGTAACTATCTATCAACATGTCTTAGGTAAATTTCCACAAACATAGAACCCTTGTCATGAAAGAGTAAGCACACTACATGTTCATTACTGGTTCTTCCGAAGTATTAGCAAATTTATGACTGATATGGAAGACAAGGCTCATTCTTGCTGCCTACTTCAACCTAACCTTATTGGAAAAAAAATAATAATAATATCAGCTAAAAGACTGAAACTAGGCAGAAACTAAAATATAAGAGTGCAAAGGAATGGTCTCTGCAGCATTACTGCAATTTACTGGACACCAGGAAAAGTGAGTGATTCTATTCCTCTCCTACAAGTGTATCTTATACACAGAAACCTGTAAGAGTATTAAGCACTGCAGTTTGAATTCCTTGTAATTGATTATGAGAATCTATTGTTAATATAATTTTTCTTTTCCATAAATGAAAAAGCCCAACTTTTGTTGTATTCTGTTACAACCAAGGGGTAAATAAATACTCCTTTTTTGTAAGACTAAAAGAACCTATACATCGAACAGAAAGTACCTGATTTGTATTCTCAATACAAATACAGCTTGTGCAGATTACTGTTTCATAAAAATAAAAAATGAATGCTTAACAGTATTGTAGGAGGGCTTACCAAACCCCAAAATGTCAAAAGAAGGAAAAAAAAAAAAAAAAAAAAAAGGAAGATAAAAACAATTCTGAAAACTTGTTGAAACTCTCTGTGCTCACTTACTGAAAATACAGTACAGAATCCATTCCAGCTCCCACAAATAACAGCTTATATTTTTATACTGTTTCTATCTGCAGTTTCTTCTCTATTTCAAACATAATGACCTAATTCTCTGAAATTCTTGTTAGGACACATGCAAATCAATATAATGTTTTGCCACATACTGCCTAAATTTTTGGGGTAAATACATACATAAAATTACTAGATCACCGAGATTTACTTGGATTTTAGTCAAGAAATTTTTTCTTTATTTGCATGAAATGTTGTTCTTTTTTTAAAATACATTCTTGTACAGTTTTCAGCAACATTTCCAAGATATCAGTGCTTTCTGACTTTGATGACAGTATATCATGTAATTTACATTAATGCTACATTTCAGAAGAACATTTTTTTTTATATATAAAATACCAGAATGTTTCAAATATTTTTCAAATTTAACTTGCCTCTCAGAATCACAAATCACATCATTAAAAATCAGCCCAAGTGAAAATACTGATATTATGTTAGAGAGTAAGATTGACAAGAGTAAGAACTGCAGTTATGACATGCCCTAAGCAACTGTTTCAACACAAATAAAAAAATTAAATTACTTGTCACTAAAAATTGATGGTATTAAAAAAGTGAAACTTCAATTTAAAAGAATTCCTAATTGTCTCAAACCAGGACCTCTATGAAATCCTGTTTGTCTGTTTTAAAGTAATAAAATTAGTACAGCTTTCCTGCTCCATGTCTGTTTAGTCTCTCATTTCTTCTTCTGACTAAGCTGAGTTTCATCAGTCGACAGCTGTCTGTGGCAGAGTGAACCAAATAGTTTTCACCAAATGAACAAGCACATTCCATTGCAGCTTGTCCTGTTCTGACATACCTGTGGTAATCCAATCAATGACATACATGCATATTTACTGCACACAGCAGGAAGAACAAAAAGTTATGAACATAAAAGCCTGAGTACAGCAATAAAGGGAAGGTATGTTCTGTGTTTTTTAACTTTTCTTAATTTTTTAAAATTGGGTGAAAAATACAAAATTTGTCTCCTGAGATTCCATACTAAGTTTCAAGGAAAGATAGCTAAGAAAAAATGGTTCTAATGGTAAAGTCAGCACTTCTGATTACACAGCCTTTGAAGAATTTTTTTAAGTTTAGAGTAAAATATTACACAGGAAATATCTTCAAAGTATTCTAAAAATACTAATGTGAGATTGCAGAGTTAATTCTCAGAACACAGGTAAACAACAGTGTTTCACCGTTTTCTTTGAGTCACTAATGTAACCTAGAAATCTAATTTACAGTGTCTTAGCAGTTTTGCAGAAGGATTGCTACCCTATGATTTTTCACGCTTCGTGATTTCTCATCTGTTGATTTCTGCACATCTTCCCGCTCATCCGCAATGCTGGTTTTGCTTCATCCTATACCTCAGAGTTAAAAAATAAAACTTAAGTGCCTGATGTAATGTCATTTCCCCCCACAAAGTTAACCTGCATATGTAGGGAAAACAGCAGCAGTTCAGAGCAGGAAGGTGCTACATACCTGCACTGACATACCGGCACATCTGTTTCCATTGTCAAAGATCAGCTCAGACTTAGGCTTCATTGCACATACCATAATGTGTTTCATACACATTCAGTCAGCTCTTGGCACTAAATCCCTGCTGCAACCTCTCTGATTTTACACATTTCATTAATTACACTAAATGAGGAGCATGGTCAACCAAGTTTCCTTTGCTATGTGTGGAGGGAGACCCTTTTCTCCTAAGACACTCAGCACAACTAAGAACTTCGCTTTGGAGATTCCTTTGTCTATCCAATGATGATGAAGGGTGTTTAATGGGACTTATATCTTGATGCTGGGGACTTTGAAAAGCGTCAGAAGATAGGTAGGATCAATCTTGGCCCCAAGCACTGCTGGCATATGTAAGAGGCTGCATGAGGCAATGGCACGACTGGTCATCTCATGAAATTTCAAACAAGGTTGTCCAAACAATCTGAAAGATTGTACCACAATCTGAAAGTTCATACCACAGGTACCTTAAATCTTCCACTTCTGAAAGGCTGCCTGTTCAACCTATTAATTTAAGCAGGATTTAAAACACTGAATAAGGAAGGAAGAAAGAGAAAGAGAAAGGAACTGAGCAAGACAGACAGACATGTATCTATCTACAAGACTTGAAATCTTCCTGTCACACTCTTCTTTTTCCATTGACTTCTTCCCTAGCTGTTTGAGTAAGGACAGGAATCTGGATTACTAAAGATTAGCCTTCCTCTAATAATGAGATGAGAAGAATATGAGAAAACTTTGTTTACTTAAGCCAAGATGACAAAGAAAAGGGTTAAACTTCCTCTCTTTGAACAAAAGTTATGACCTAGTGGTACGAATAGAAGACTAAGACTGTGGAATTTGTTCTCTTTCTTGATCCAAATAAGCTGCCTGAACTTATTTTTATTTTCTCTGTGCCACTGTTTCCATGTGTCTATAATATTAACAGTTCCTCATAAGGTTACTGGAAAGTTTAATTCATTAATGTGTGTAAAGTACCAAGCAATTCTTAGAATGGGACTGTGGACATGTGAAATATTATTAATCTGTCAGATATTTTCCTAAAAAAATGAGACCCTTTTGTCTAAGTAAAAAATAATTGGTATGACAAGAAGCCTGAAAGCTTTTAAGTATAACATAAAAGCTTGCTTATAATTATGAGATTGTCAACTGACACCACATCCTCCAGAAATTGTGATTCAAAGACCATAGCATGACAACAAAGAATTATTTTAGCTAGCATAGTTCACATTTATACGTATTCCAGTATTATTATTACACACACAAAAAAAAGAAGAAAGTACAAGGCACAAAGAAACAAATGCACCTCTGAGAAATCTCTACCAGCCTGACATTTAAAAAGATACTGCTCCTCTGCTAAAGTTTTTGATGGATATTAGAGGAGTCAAACTTTGGAGTTCTTTAGCAGACATTCAAAACTATTAAAGCATGTGTTTCAAGGAACTGCATCCAGAGAGATGGACTATCAGAATTAAAGAAGAATAGTGAAGAGATATTTGATACCTGTAAAAGAAGGCTAAGATTTTATCTCATGGGAATTCTGGCAAGCAGTGTGCCTATGTGTTATAATAAGGACTGACTATGAGAAAAGCAGCATGCTGGGAATACGCAGAAAGTTGACAAAGATGATGAAGGGCAGATTTTGACAAGGACTTTTTCAGACAGGCTGAGTTTCTTATAACAGAAAGTGTGTTTGAAGAAGGCAGGTTATGACCCAATCAGTGGTAGCATTAATGAATAAACCAGACAGGCAGGAAAGGTACCATGTGCTCTTTTTATCATCTTACTTTAGACAGGAGCCATGACAGAAACTCAGTCTGCCTCCTATCTTTCTAATTCTTATATGTGATAGCAGAAGCTTGGTAATACCACTTCTTCCCTAGCAGTGAATCATACTGTGTACTGAGGTTCAAGCTAGCACAAGAATGAGTATTTGAAATTCCTTTCACCACTTCTGTTGCCTTCAAGGGGGTAAGGACCAGATGTTACATTTAACACAGATGTAATGCCACACAGCCTCAGCTTCTGTTTGGTTCTGCAGCTCCCATAGCAACTGCTATTAAGTGTTAATAATACGATTAGGAGGAAAGAAAGAACTGCTTGAACTACTAAAAAGTAACAGAAACATTTTATTCCGACCCTGCGTATCTTTATACCTGATGTTCTAGGAAGAGCAACTGAAAACACTGTTGATGACTACAAAGAAAAAAGGAATGAAATATGTCAGATAGTGCAATAAACACTTGGTGTAATAAATACTTCTATCTCATATTTGATAGGAGGTAGCAGTGTGCTAGAAAGCAGAGTGACAAGTGTGCCTTTAAAAGTATAAAGTGACTGATGATAAGAGAACTGACTCACTTGCAAACCAAGTGATCTTATCTGTAAGCAAAAGAAATGTAATCCCTGCATAAAATGTCCAAACTGGGGTATTTTATGACTTTACTGAAATGGAAGAAACAGGGACAGGACAAGGCAAAGAATACATGGTTGCAAAACAAAATTCAAGACTGTAATTCAGTCGAGGTCTCCTGACCCCACAAAGCACAAAAGCCCAACTCAAACGGCTCCTGAATGACAATGAATGGTTGAATTCCAGCTCCAGAATTTCAGCTAAAATCAGGATGCAACATAAACCAGCAGAACAAGACTCTTAAATCTGTTTCTTACAGTCTGAAGGTGAAAAATGTCAAAAAGCCAAAATGGCAGCCGCTACCATTTGTGAATTTTAAATAGATAATTAAATGAAAGAAAGGATGCTGTACACAGACAGGAGATTTAAAAGGTTAATGAAGGTATAAAAAAGATGGAGATTTGACTATGCATGCAATAGTGGCTTGAAAAAACAAATGTGAATAGCAGGCAGGAAAGAAAACTGATTAGAATAATATCCATTGCACTTTTGCCTTCCCACTTGCCATCTACTTTTCTAGTAATTTACCATACATAGGCACATACATAAACTATACATGATCCTACTTGTGGGATCTCAAACTATGACCATCTCCCATGATCCATTCTGAATCAGTAAGGCCACTATGAGAGCATATGCATATTTATAAAAAAACCCCTAACAAATAATTTTTATTTCAGCCATTCTACTTTACCTTGCCAAGTTTCCACATGCAGGCTGATCTTAATGTAGCATTCAGTAGCTATTTTAATCTTGTCATAATTTTGAAACAATCTAAACTAATGGATGGCAGAAATTATTATGATGTTTTACTTTTCCAAACACAAAACTTGGAGGTAACACTGGAGGTAAATACAAACTTCCTTTCGCTGACTTTCAACTTCCTCAGGGTGGATGGTTATTTGTTTCTTCACAGTAAGATTTACAAAAGGTATGACACAGCATTAGGGTTAACATAATAGGTCTTAGAAGTAGTATCTTCAGGCAAACTCCATCTTAGGCAATATTTTAACTTTTCAGAGCCCTTGAATATATAAATAAATGCAAAATGTTTTGACAGTGTCAGGTTATCCCTGCGTTTCTCATTTTCCATAAAAATATTTTTGTGATAATTCATGCCCTGTCTCCTCTTCATGGAATACCTCAAAAGATCAAAAAGCATTCTAAACTTTTCTCTAAATCCCTGAAATCTCATATTGGATTTACTGCCTGTTAGAAATTATTTAAAACTATTTAAATGCTATTTTTATTAATTGAAAACATGCAAAATTAGGTCAGAAATGTATATATATTTGATTGCATAGAATTTGTTCACAGCATTACAGTTCTCCCTCAGGCCATACCTTACAAAGTGAGCTTTGAAAGAATCAAAGCTCTTCCTACTCTAAATACCACAATGTCTTTGTATAGACACTAAAGTAACAAATATTTATTCTGAATTCCGTATCCAGCTGTAATACTGTTCTTAACCAATGTAAATAATTTTATAGTTATTAAAAAACTTAATAGTTGCTTACATCCACCTTATTCCAGTCCTGGGAAAGTAAAGAGAAGCAAGAAGCTTTACAAAGTATTTTTAATGATAGAATAACCAAAGCACGGGGTTTGTCTGAAATATCCTCTAGCTCTAAATTCAAGTGGCACTATCTCAGTGTAGCGGAAAGTGCTAAACTGTATGTTTAATTTTATAAAGCCTTTCATCAACACAAAGAGATATAATTTAGCAAAGTCTACCTGGAATTAATGCATTGGGCCCAGAAGTTGAAATCTATGTGCTCACAGAAAGGTGAATTTAAGTAATTTTGTATTTCCATCTCCTTTCTAAGAGTACTTGTTTACTGAGTTGGACTTCAAAATAGGTTAGAAAGGACTCAAGGTGTTAAAATGTATGCCTCCTTGCCAAAGTGTCAGACTGACTAAAACCACCACCAGCAATGTCTCCTTTTTCCTAACTATGCCCCTTTACCAGAGAACAGGAAAGCAGTCATGTTGAAATTGTACAAGTGGTCCTAATCCTTTGAATATTTTCTGTGTAGGAGGAATTTGGGATAGTGGTAGGTTAGCATATATTGCAGGAAGAGTGCAGAGCGTCCTCAATAAATTTCAGCTTTGGCAAGCATATTCTCACTGATTTCATAATTGCTGACAGTTGTCAGTTGGCTGGAACCAAGCTACAAGATGATTGGAGTTGAGAGTAAGCAAAGCAGAGAAACTGCTTAAAAAGGGAAAAGGAAAAGAAAGGAGTGCTCTGGCATCAAACATGAAGGGAATCAGTAAAAAAGCTGAATCCTAATACTGATGATGGAAATAACAGTGGAATAACCTGTAATACGCCATTCTGCAATGCCCCAATGTAGAAGAAAAGGGGCAAGTCCTCAAGGCAGCATCCAAGTAAATCAAACAACATACAGACTACATCCATGATCTATACACCAACCACATAGAGCCAGGGTGTTATGACACACAGACAAATGTCCTGGCCTGAGATGTAGCTGACTCAGTCAGCCACAAGAAATTACTGAACACAGCACAAGGAATTGTTGGAGCTGGTAAAGAACAGTATGAGAAGGTGACAAAAAGGACAGAGTAGTGGCGATGAGAGGAGTCCCATGAGAACCACCAAATTGCATGCGTACTTGAAGGGCAGAACTGGAGACCTTTTGTGGAGAGAAGAGCCTCACAAACCAATATCAAGTAGTGCCATAAAAGATCAAGATTACCTAGGTAATGAGTTTGGGTATGGATGTAGCAAGCTCTTTTACTCATCAGCTGAATGAGAGATCACTGTGGGTATTCACAAGGGTGTCAGTTGGGCATGGTTTGGTTTGTTGTCCATGTGGCTGGTTGTGCCTTACAGTGTGTGTGGGGGTGTGCGCAGATTCACTTCTGTGTGCCTGCACAAATACCTATGTAATACATACCAGCCCTGCCACAAGCTGGACCTGCAAATGGGAATGGCAGCAAACAGGCTCAGAGGAGAAATTACCTGAGCTGGAATGTCCACTGGATTAGAGTTGACATAAAAGAGCTTGTCTTTGGAATTCCTCTGCTCCCCCTTAAGAACAGGGGGTTTTACAGCTGGAGATGGAGAACCTGTGTTGATACAATAAAACTAAAAATCAAACTGGATGTTTAAAGGAGTTGCAGAAGTGAAATATATGTACTCTGTCTGGCTAAGGAAAAAAAAATATTTCTTTATTTCTTTCTCTTGCTCCATGCTCATTTGTGTTTATGCGTGTGTGCATAAATAGGTAGATAAACCAAAATACAGGGAGATAGATGATAAAGAATCAATACATATCTGTTGAAACATTTTTTGTTCAGTTTGAAATTTACAGAGGGACTGGGTATATTTTTTTGGGAAGGGGCAAAAGCTTCATACTACAGGTGTCACCAACTGTACCATATTTACACATAAAGCTTCATTTTGTCAGACAAATATAAGATTAATTTGCATTTCTCTGAGGTTTTATTTACTGGTGGTTTTTTTGGGGTTTTTTTGGTGGGGGGGGGTTGAGAGGGGTTCTTTGTTTGTTGTTTTTTTTTTTGCTTAATGTTGGTTTTTATTTGCTAATCATTGTTTCCTAATGTAGACAGAAAGTGCATGAACAATTTGAATAGACATACAGCCATGCCTCTTCCTAGATTTTGACACTGTTTTCAAATATGTCACTCAAAACATGAGTATTTAATGGTGATCATATATTACTAATGAATCCAAATGCTTTGAGATGAACACAAGCTTTCATCTCAAGAGTGGTTCATCAATAGTACAGCCTTGTCATGAGACTATCCAGGGAATAGATATACTGATATCAGCATACTAAAATAATTAGGCCATTATTACTTACTTCATGCATCTGCCCTCTTATTTCTGGTTTTGCCTCTGTGATTACATGGAAATAGCACTGGAACGTCCAATAGCACCATTCAGTTAAGATCTACTTTTGTTTTCATAGAATGTAGCTTTATATGTGATTTGACTAAGTAAATGTCCATAGACAGCCACCCTGAATGTCACCCTGCCTACTATGAAAGAAAACAGAGGATTCAATCCACTGATTCAACTTTCTTTGGAGCATGAATTATCCCAGTGCCTACTCAGTGGGCAAAGCTGTTGCAGTTGGGTCCCCAGCTGGAGATCTCTGAGGTTGAACTCCTAAAACTAATTGTTATCTCTGCTTCAAATGCTTGTGAGATTTGTAAGATTGTATGTTGTTATCTATATCTATATCTATATATATATATATAGATATTTTTTCAGGGAAATTTATATTACACCATACCAACAATTAAAGGAGATAAGAAAATTATATGGCACACTTGTAGATGCATTGCAAGAATCTTCATGTAGGATTTTTTTTTCAGTTTTATAGTATTAATTTCAGACATGAAATAGTAATTTATCGTATTAATTTCAGACATAATTTAAATAGCAAAAAAATATTTTTTTAACATTCCACCTTACATTAAAAACAAAAAGCATCTTTACAATAATTATGACGGAATAAAGTAGAGGTTGTGGACTCTTATATTAAATTTATATAGTTCAAACCTAGGTTTTCAATTTTGAAGATGCCAACAGACGAAAGTCTATGCATGAAACAGCATTTGTGGGTGAGGGAGTAACCATATCTGTCAATCATGAGGCCACTGCTGCTATAGTCAAAATTAAATTCTAGTGCTGGATGCTTCCCTGTGCACTAAGCAATAAAGCTCAAAAGAAAAGATTGCTTGTTATCCTTATTGGCCAGAATTGCAGCTGGGTTAAATGGCTACATCTTTACTAACCTTAGGATAGCTATGTTAACATGTATTACCCATTTCTTTAGAGATAACATTTATGATGTCTTTCTATTCAAGAAAGCATGACCAATCATACATGTAGTTCCTAAAACTGCATCAACTATAAATACACACAGAGACACGTTCAAGAACTTTTCTGTCTCTGGTATAGAATTCCTAAAGCTAAAATGTAGAGATAGACAAGATGATTGCATTCAGACTATATAATTTCAAATCAAAATTCTGCCTGTGAAATTGGTTTGATCTGTAGACAAATGTCAGCTCTGTGCCCTATTAAACTTATAATTGTTTTAAAAGGACATATCAGTGAGCCCTGAAATGTTGAATAAATGTTAATTGGAAGTCAAACAAAATATCATGAGTAAAATAAAATATGCAAAGAAAAAACATTTTCAATCTATAACTTGGAAACAAGTAGATCCAAGAAAGAAAAGCATTACCAAACAGTCAGAAGACAAGAAAAATACTGGGAGCTAGTTTAATTTAAATGAGCATCGTCCTTGTGTTTATTATTTTTTAAAGTTGTTACCATTAATATATATATTAATTTTAAAGATTAAATTGCATGATTAAATTGATTGTTGAGCTACCTATTAGCAATCCCATATGCTTAGTAGGGTAAAATGCATGTGATTTATGATTGCCATACCATAATATACTCATGTAAAGCATCGAGGATTTGTATAATCTAATTAGAATGAGGAAATAACAATTTGTAATGTTCTACCTTTTTTATTATTCATTCAAGACTAAGTATTATGAATTATTTTTTTTTAGGTATTTCAATCATTTTTCTCTGGGAAATTTGTACAGTTTGACAGCAGCAATTTAAAAACTAAGACAGAAGAGGGATTTGATTTTTATTTTTAATTATGGAAATGCAATCTTCTTCACATCTACTTTCAAAATGATGACTGGAGGCTATTTGCTTAAGTGAACAGTGAACAGTATGATGAGTGAATAATCACACTTACTGCAGTAACTGTATAACTTATGAAATTATTCTAAAAGGCTGCTAGATATAGTACTAAAGGGAAATACCATCAGAACACTATATTGTATATCCTCTTAGAGTAAAAACAGCATTTTGATGGTATGAAATAATCATATCTTCATGTGGGATAGCAGTAAAGAATTTTATGGGTATACTCTTTCCTAAATCCTGCTAAGAATTTTATAATGTGGAAAAAAATATTTTAATCCTAATAATAACACAAAACCTGATTATTTAAATTCATGTAGTATGACCAATGTAATCAACACAGACCTTAAAAGACTCAAATACAGTAATTATTACAATGTTGTTGGATAGGGAAAAAAACCAAACAGAATTAGTTTAAATTATACCTAGTTCAAAACAAATCTGGTAGACTATGACAACAAATGAAATAAACTGACATTGCTTATTCTCTGAGAAAATAAGATATAAAAGCTTGGTTTCATATGATTCAGTGAGAAGTTTCTTATTGGCAAAGGCTGAGGAACTATTTGATTTTAGGCTTTAAGCTTTTTTTTTTTTTTTTCTAACATGAGTAGTCCAATTTCTATTTCTGCTAATCTGATACTTTGATTGCATGTTACTGAATTTTCTCCCACTCACACTCTTAGAGAAGAAAATATTTGATAAACTACTTTCTGAATTTCCTAATAACAATAAAAAAGACCCTCTTACTATTCATTTATCTTCAAGTGCATCTGAAGAAACATTTCTTTTCCATGGAAAAGAATATAATATCTATTAAATTTTAATCCTTGGCTCACTACCTATACAGACCTAATTCACATACTCTCCAGAGAATCTTCAGTTTAAATCTTGAAATATAACCAACCAGCTACAATGGAGTCAGTCAATCAATGTCAAGAAGGCAGTTTTAGCAACCTTAACTAAACATACCCTTTATTTTTCAGCTGCAGAGAAAAAGGAAAGAAGGAAAAAAACCCCATCTTTTCTTATTCTTTCCATTCCTCTTACTTTATTAGGCCTTAACTGAGTGACAAAAAGTTTGGCTACCCTACAGTTTTACTATGGCAAAAGCTTTGTGACCTGGTTTGTTTAAGCACGTGTTGATAACAGCAATAAGATTATACATATTGCATGGTGTATATGCATATGAAAAAAAAAATCTCTTTAATTCAAAATAATTCTCATTTGGTGAGATGATCCTGCCTTGTGTTAGTTTTCAGCTTTCCCATCCTGCTATGCTTCATGGAGCGCATCAACACTTCAGATCAATCTCATAGTCTACAGTCATGTATTACTCATCCCATTTCTGTATATTCCTTCTTGTTTGACTCATTGTCCACACTGTTGCACATTTATGGGGGCAGATAAATCAGAATCTTTGGGGTTGATGGACTATCCAGTTTCATCACCTTTTACTATTATTTATCCTTCCTTTTATGTCAGTACGGCAGCTACAGAACAGCACCATCTTCTTCATTTCCCAGAAGGGCAATGTAATAAAGGGAACAGAATATATCCTGTGCAACTTCAGATATTTATCTCATCTAAAATTGGCTGTCTAAAGCAATTCAGATGAACCAAGTCCAGTAGTGCCTATTTCTCTCCAATGAGTAGGGGAGTTTAGGATGGTTAGCTGAGATGCAGTCATTTGAATTGAGGAAGATGAATCCAAGTCCACCTGTCCAAGGTCATCAAAGTAGTCTGAAAAGACGTTTCAACTCACATCTCAGGTTTACTTTTTGTATTCTGGAATATCTGAGAAATAAAGTGATGGAATAGATTTTTCAGACTAATGAAGAATGGTTAATGTTGTATTAGTGTTCTTATGAACGGAAAGAAAATATTTTATTTATGGACGTCTTCAGAGTCCCATTTGATATAAAATATTGTAATACCTTTGAAAATGTTAGATCCCATAGTTATGGTTTATGTTAACTAATTCAAAATTTTTAAAATAACCAGCTCCTTAAGAAAGAAGTGCAGTTAAAAAACAAGTTTGCAGGTTTTTAAAATTATATACATGGATTTGAGATCTCTTTGCATCTAGGACCACTTATTCCATTTAACATAATCAAAATGAAGAGTCAAATGATGAATATTTGAATACTTATTAATACTTATTTAGAGTTGTACAAAAAGAAGGCATCTGAATATTGTTAATTGAGCCATTGAGTTGGCTTGTCAAATGACAAAGAATGTCTCTATAACACTGAACAATGCTTCCTCTTGACTCAGATAATGATATTTTATGCAAAAAAAACTAAAAAAAAAAAAACTAAAAAAAAAAAAAAACTAAAAAAAAAACTAAAAAAGCATTAGTGGAACCATATCAAAACCTGATAATAGGTTATCTTGTATTTTTTGCTCTTGGTAAATTCCATGATCTGGGCCTTTGAAAATTAGTTGAACAGTGCCTATGAAAGTTCCAAACAACAGGTGAAATAAAGATAAGGCTAGAAGTGAACAAAGTATTTATTCAGTTTGATCTCCAGCTCTCAAACTATTATTTACAATACATACTGTCCTTCTCAGGTGAAAATGCGACTCCTATTAGCATAAGGTTGTACTAATGGCCAACACAGGAACACTCTAGTTCTTACTAGGCAATTACAATAACAACATAAAAATTAATTACTTTAAAAAAAAAGTTGGGTTTTTTTGCGGGTTTTTTTTGTCGCTGTTTTTCTGTTTGGCTTTTTGTTGCTGTTGTTGTTTATTTGTTTTCTTTTATTAGCTACTTTCTTAGCTTTACAGAACACTATAACAGAGTAACTGACTGAAAATGAAAACCTCTGTATTGGTCACATCCACTCTTAAGGTCAGAAATTATTTATGCATATTTTTTAACAGAGTATTGTTTGCTTTGTTTCATCTTCTTGATGGCTTTCATATTTCTCTACCTGTGTTTACTAAAGAAGACAAAGGGCTGTGTTTTACTTGCAAACATAAACAAATTCTAAGCATCTCTTTCCTGCACAGATGCTTTCTGTCATTGCAGGGGTTCACCTTTTACAGTTAACATTGTTACATTTTGCAAATGAGAAGCAAAAGCTGAGCAAGGACAATGTGACAAATCCAATCTTGACTTGCATAAGGCATAAACTGGCCAGGACCCCTACAAATATCAAATGCTTTGTGTCAATCTTTTAGCTTTTTAAGCAGTGTCTTTTCTTTAACAATATGTTATGACAATCCTAATAGGGACTGAGTGATATGGAGTTACACTGGTAGAGCCCTTGCATTTCTAGCATCAGGTTCTCCAGAATTTCTTGATGGCCATTGCATAACCAACTCTTTCTCTCACCAGAACATGGTACACACTGGTGAAGCAAAGATATGTCCTCACCTTTTTTCCTGACACTTCTCAAATGGTTTCTATGTTAAATGCTACCAGAAAGATCAGAAGGCTACAACTGTGCCATCTAGCACGGATAAAAAGGATGAAAGCTTTTCAAAAATCTTACACAGGAACAGTTTAGTTTATAGAAAAGCAGCATAAAGAGATCTTACCATCTTCCTTATTTCTCAGGAAGCCCACCTGTACTATAAGCTGAGAATAGATTTCTGAATTAAATATCTGTCTTCTCTAAACTATACTTATCACAAGAACACCTGCCCACAATAGGTAATAGAACTAAAAGCTGTAGGTGTATTCAGTCTCAGAAAATCTCTAATTTCCTCAAAAAAAAAAAAAAAAAAAGAAAAAAAAAAAAAAAAAAGAAAAAAATATGCAGTATTTCTGTACAGTAAAACACTGTAACTGTTCTGGAATGAATAACATTCCCAGTCCTCATGATTATTTCTAGCAACTCAAAACAGCGTGTTCTGCTTGTATAACGAGTATTTAATTTAGACTCATATGCACATTCACTTCTATACAAGCTGAATGCCATCATAAGCATCCTCTTCATTTCACTTACCTTGATTTACCCTCAGAATCACTTTGAAGACTGCAATATACAGAAGTGATTAGAAGGGATTAAAATCACAGAAGGGGCCTGATCAAGGAATATAATGTATAAACAGAAAATAGTACCACAAGGATTTTTTTAATACTTTTCTTCTAGAATCAACATATGACAATATAGCATGCCTTATTATGTGATGGATGGACTATAATTTGCTAGATGGCCTATAATCTGAAACTTTTTTTTCCTTGCTCTTTTGACAAAAAAATACACTCCCATCACCAATCAAACTCTCCTCAAAACTCCAAACCTTCAAAATATTAAAACTGTTCTCAAGTGTAACTTTCAGTATTACAGGATGATTGTTGATCAATAAGGTGCACAAATCACAGGCTATAATTTCCTTTTAGTAAACAGGATTTATTTTACTCTCTCTTTTAGGTTACAATTCCCAAGCCATATCCCCACCCCCATCCTTCCCCCCACCAAAAAAAAGCAAGAATAAAAGAGAAAGAATAAACATCATCCAATTCCTGTAATTCAAGTAGGAGAATACCAAATTTCACTGTGTTTATCAGTTTCAAGTGCAATTGAAGTTACTCCTAGAATCACAGTATATGCTGAAAAGCACACAGATTTTTCTATGTCTTTGTACTCACGTTCTTGCCTCTATGTTTTTTCTCATGTATGTCTTTGCAATACAATGATCAGATCGGGAATGTACTATCAAACTGGAAAGTCTGTATTCTGATGAAATGCACACTCAAATTCAAATACAATAATAGACATCAAAACTATTCTTAACTTCTTATAATGATGTATTATGCTGAAGAGAAATAGTAGAATAATTTTAATTTCTTGACCACAGCTGTGATTTGAGCCAGGTTTTTTTCAGTGCTAAAGGAAGAACAAGCAGCTTGTTACCTCTGCCATTCTTTGAAGGTGTGTTTTGGAGGACTGAAGGATTTGTTCAGTAGGTCTAACTAGTTTTATTCTGAATTTCTGACTACCAAACAATGAAAATTTCAAAGGCAAAATAAAAAAATAGGATGGTTATAGGACATTTTCGAACACACACAATAGGGGTTTTATTCTTCCATTACCTATGTATCATAGACTCCTTGTTCAAATTTCATCCCAATGTAAAGTAAAATGCAATACATTCTTATAGTTGTGTGACTGATAGGAAGGAGGTCTTGGCTTTTTGCTAGTTTTGCTAATCACTTCTAATACAATGGCGAGTAGCTTAACAGATGCTGCCAATGGTCTCCAGGGAAGTGCAAGTATATTAAGATGACTTTGCAATGCGTCACTCCTGCTTACAATGTAATTAAGTTACAGTTTTCTGTATATAATTTCATTAATATGGATTAGTCAAAATATCAATGCACAAATAAATGCAGACTTGCAAAATGTATCTGTCAATAAAATAAACATAGCACTCTAGTAATAAGGTAGGAGTGTAACTTCCACAAGAAGCCAATTCAATACTGCTACTCAATTGTCATTCACACGAGTGAGGTTACTGAATTGTGCATTTATGGCCACATCCTTTTGACAATTCCTCACTATTCTAATATACTGTGAGAAATGCTTTTTTCCCCCCAGCTGTCTGAAGGCAGACTCTTCTGTTTACTTGAATCAGTTCTCCTGGATAACATTCTATGAAAGCAAAGGTAAACAGGAGCTCTGCAGGATGAATCATGTGAAGTAAGGCAGCTCATAAGTGAGCCAGTAGCCCATCATAAGCGACCATAGAGTCAGCAAAGAATCTGTCACATTTATAGTCAACAGGAAAATTAGATTTAAGAAGATGTAAAAGAAATCTCAACTGTATACCTGAAGAAACATTATATATCCAAAACTAATATGGTTTTCACACAGTATAAGTTTGGTTCCCTTCCCTTCTTTCCTTTTCTACATCCTACTCTGCTTTCCCTTTGAAAATTAATTACACTTACAAGCATGTATGGTTCTATTTGTAACTTGTCCATAGTCAGCATTATGGAATATCATTCCAAAAAAACCCAAACTATATACAAATTGATGTTTCCACTCTCACCATACTGGAAAAGCCTTTGAGAAGACAGAATTGTCATTGGATAATTAAGAATATGTAAAAGATTTTTATTTACTGACCTTTAGGTTTTTATTACACTTAATGTCACGATAATACATAAAAAAAGCAAAACCATAAATGCTGTATAATAGAACATACTTTTAGATCCCTCAGAGAAATAGAAAAGAAAATGTATAATCTCCTTGTTAAGCATTTTTATAGTTATATATATATATATATATATATATATATATATATATATATATATATATAAAACTTTTTTCAGTCTGAGTTTATACAGAGGAATGACAAATAACATCTCCAGGCTCAGTTGTGTTTGCAGATTAGTACTGTTTGAGTCAGAGAGAATTAAGCTCTTTCACCTCCCACATCAAAGGTAAAGGTGATAAGCTTCTATTAGTATAGCTAATAAAATCCTACATTGCAGCAAACTATCACAAATGAATCACATGTTTCCAGCACCAGGCATTAAGATGTTGTACATTAAAAATAAGATTGATGCAAAGAAACCAGACTCAAGCTTAAGTATAAAGGCATAGAGATTTACCACGTTGCTCTACAGAAAACAAAATGGCTTACAATTTTGTACAGCTCCTTAAGAAAAATAAACAGACATAATCCAACTGCTGTTCTCTAAAAAGACAGGGGAGTAGCACACTCTTCAAGCATAAAATAAATTAATAATTATGATAATTCATTCATTTGAGCTTGTTTTAGAGCAGGTTCCCTGTTGGTTTCTTAATGAGGATAATGATGTATAATCTTTACAACTGAAAGTCTCAGAGGAAAGTTTACACTTCAGAAAAAAAAAAAAAAAGAGACTGAGACAAAGTGCCTTAAGAGTAACCTAAAGCCTCACTGGGATAGATCCAAACAAGTGATATTGTAAGGAGAGGCTCCTACCCAAGTTGTGCAGCCCTATGAAGTCATGGAATAACAGCATCAACACTAAAATAACACTAGAGCTCCTAATTCCGAGAAGCATCTCTTTTTAGATACCAAAACCACATTAGCATAAAAGACTAGGCAGTACAACTGTAGTACTCTGTCTCATATGAAAGCTATGAAAGAAATGATCTTTCTACCCATCCTATTTCTTAGGAAACTGTGCAAGATTTTATACCAAAAATATTATCTTCCTAGTACTGGCTGACTCTGTGCTTTTGTTTCAAGAGAGGATTTGACAGGCAGTGAAAGGTAGCCACCTGCTTGCAGAAAAACAAAAACAGACATTCAAAACTGCAAGCACAGATAAGATCATAGAAACGTAGAATCATTGAAGCTTTTAGATTGGAAAAGACCTTTAAGATCACAGAGTCCAACATTAACCAAGTCCACCACTAAGCCGTGTCCCTAAATGTCACAACTACATGTCTTTTAAACACCTCCAGGAATGCTTACTACACCACTTCAGTGTTCTGGTGCTTGACAATCCTTTCTGTGAAGAAATTTTTCCTCATATCTAATCTAAACCTCCCTGGTGCAACTTGAGGACACTTTCTCCTGTCCTATTGCTTGTTACTTGGGAAAAGAGGCTGATCCCCACTGGATTACAATCTCCTTTCAGGTAGTTGGAGAGAACAATAGAATCCCACTTGAGCCTCCTTTTCTCCAGACTAAACAATGCCAGTTACCTTAGATGCTCCTGATTAGAGAAAAGAGACATCCATCCATATATATATATATAGATATATATAAAAGTCAATAAATTTGATGTTAAAACTAAAATAAAAATACAACCTAATAAGCCCAAAGCACTTTGTCTTCTTTACATCTGGAATTTTAATTAAAATTTTAAACAAAAATAAGCATGACATCAGAAATGTAGCTATTACAGTAAGGCAAAGGAGAGCAATGCTTGTTTGATATGGTATTACTAAGTTAATAATGTGATAAATCTACTTATTACTTAGCATTAATCCAGAAACTATTGAGAAGCACTTGATAAAATCTGCCCTTAGAGAAATGATTTTCTCCTTGTTTGAGGAACACATCTAATTGGGTTTGAAAATGGCATCTGATCTGCTAATCTGACAATTTTGAATGAATTGGGTCTCTCAGGTTTTATATACTGATAAATCTACAACTGCTGGGCTTATGGTAGCATTCTCATTTTTAACATTTTTTGAGATGAATCAATGCATATTTGGACACATCACTCTCTCTCTCTCTCTCATCTTGATTAATCCATTAAAGTTAGTGCTTTAGACCTCGTCTGCAGCAGAATCTCCTTGAAAACCTGGTAAGGCAAGTTAATCACGAAAACAGAGTAATTTCACATCACAGTCCTTAATATGCCCCTTCTGATAAACTGATTAGTAGACAATAAATATTAGGTAATTACTTTAAGAGACAAGGAACCAAGTTTCCAATTTAAACTTTGCATTACTAACTGCAAGAATTAGCTTACTTTGGTCAGCTATGCAAGAATATAAAAGAATACAACTAAATGACTTGCAGACTTCAGTTCAGTGTACGAGCAGTGAAGAACATTTCTAGTCAAGTAATGTTTGTAATATAAATATAGATCAGTGACCTAGAGCAAGTAAAAAGAATAAGAATGGTCTCAATGGTGAAGACACTGATACACAATAAACACATTAAATAAAGAGCGCAGTTATAGGACTATCCCAATTTTTGTCTTTGCTCTCATACATAAGAAACTTATTTTGCTGCTTCTGAAACAGTCAACTAAAAAGTTTCCAGTACTGCACAATAGTAGCAGTTATTGAACATATGATAAAATGACTGATGAAGCAATGATAATATGTGATTGATAATTAAAATAATCTGCTTATAGCACAGGAGTCTCCTGCAAAAATTTAAGCCCAGATATCAAAGAACTCCAGAACAACCACTTTCTGCATCCAGTAGAGTTTTAAAATCTAGGACACTTCAAAATACATTTTATGTCTCCAGCAAATACTCTGTTAAAAAAATCCTCACTAAAGCTACATTTTTCTAATGAGCTATTCAGGGTTAGGGAAGATGCCGTCCATCTATTAAACCAATAATGCGCTCAGGTGGATATTACCTTATGCGGAATTTTTATTTCTACAGGTACTCCCTATAGGTGAAATCAGTGTTTTGGATAAAGCATATATAAACATATATAAGCATATATAAGCACATGTAACTTGCCAACAGTTGCAATTAAAACATAAAAGAATACAGGAAATATCATTCACATTCTAATTGAGCATTTGTTTTAGAAAACTTTATTCCTTACCAGAAGCTGAACCAGGTGAAAGACATATCACACGCAAAGGAATTTCAGAAGTTTTAATTATAAATATATTCAATATTCTTAACACTGCTTTGTTTTTGTATTAATCACAGAACACTGATCATATGCACATAAAAAGAGTGGACTGCCACTTCAGTAATATTCATCAGGTGAAGACATCAATTCTACTATTTTGAGAAGTTTTGATGGATGAAAAAATAGAAACCATCACATCATAAAAATTTGAAGTGTTAAATTCTTGTCATTAAAAAAATCCAAAATGTTAAGTCATTTCAGTTGGACCAAGATATCATCCTCAAATCTAGACATTTTCAGAGCCATGCTATTTCCTTAAAAGAAAAATAAATAAATAAATAAGTTTTAAAAAAAACCCCAAAACCAAAAAAGAGACCCACAAAGAAAAAAGAGGAAAATTAGAAAAAGGGGGGAAAATGGAAAAAAAAAAAAGAAAGGCTACAGAAATTCTCATTTCCTTCTCTAGAATAGGATTGGGCTTTTAAGTCATCTGAACAGAGGTTGGCCTCTAAGGCACTTTGTTTACAGCATTTTAAAGCAGTGAAATATGTAAGTTTCTGAGGTATTTCAGTGGAAAGGGACACACTATGATGAGCACCTGAGTCACAACTATAATAAACAATTAGGAGAAGCACTATAAACCCTGGTAAAGAGAAAAGACAAATTGTTAAGAAAAGCCTTCCTTTGAACAGAAATCAGCAGGAGGGAAGAACTCTCAAAAACCTATAATAACTCCTAAGTGCAGATTGTTGGTATTTACCATTTTGTAATGCTTCTTTTGGAGTTCACCACCTTTTCCACTGATTAAGAGAATTAATGTTCCTGACACAGCAAATTTTTGTTTGTTGGTTTTATTTTCTGGTTTGAGGTGTCTGAAATAATCGAAGAGTTGAATGCAGCTGGTAGTGGTGGTATTTTTTATAGTATGCAACTACTTCTGTGACATACTCTAGGATAAGACATGGCAGCACATGGGAGTATTTGTTGGTGAAAACATGTTGAGATAGTAATGGAAAACTGTGGAGGGAGCCAAACTTTATTTTATCTTGTTCACAATGCTTCTTCAGGAATGGTCTCTGGCATTTACTCCCCCAGTCAATGTCTCAAAGAGCACTGACTGGCCCAGACCACAAATGTGTCAGGGACCACCTTGATAAGAGGGCTGGATGAGTGCAGGTCAGGGCCCATGCTGTTGCTCTGGCTCTGTTTTACTTATTATAAAGATCCCTGCTACAGAGCCAGCAGGACACAGAGATGGGAGATGGACAGAAGAGCTGGATATGGACAATAAATTGTCTAAAGGGTTTCACTGATTTTTACTGACAAAGAAAGAGCAGTGAAGTGTGGAAATCATGTTTGTATGAGATCATCCTTCTACCTGTTTTCTCCAAATTAAGCCCATATCAGAGAATCACAGAACCACAGAATATGCTGAGTTGGAAGGGACTCACAAGGATCATTGAGTCAATCCACTGATGTGTGTCTTCCATCAATGTCATTCCAAATTATTTTATTAATTGCTAGCTCTTCATTGTAGCCCCTTTCTGCTTAGTTCTCATCTTCTCTCAACTGGTTTCTTCCCTTTCCTATCCATTCCTGAGCCTATGCTTAACAGAGAATAAAGCATTATTTCCCCAGTCTCTTTCTTAGAAACAGATGAACCATATTTAGCCTCAAGGAAGCAGCTGTAATGAAAAAAATTCAGTCCATAACCAGAAAGTTTAATAAAGTTAGAAACAATCAAAAGCAAATATCTGTCTTTGTGGAAGACAACTAAAAGATGTGTGTATAATACACATAGCCTTTTGTACACTCAAAATAAAGAAATTCCCTAAAATCCAACCATGCCTGACATCTATTTGGCAGTGTAGTCTCATTGGAAAGATTTATATTTTTGAGACGAAAATTATTTAAAAAAAAAACAGTTGCAAATACACCAATGCTGGGCTTATTTTGAACACTTAGCAAAAAAGAAAAAAGTAAAAAGAAAAAAATAGAATGAGATGACCTAATCAAAATGAAAACCCCAAACATTTCTTGCCTCACAGGTCACCCAATACTCTGAACCGTGCCTTGTAATTCTTCTCAATCCAGGGGACCTTTGGACACTGGAAAATAAATAACCTTATTTCCTCTTCAGCATGTTGTTGGATGTGCCACTAAATAGGAGAGATGTGGCAGCTTTGACATAAAAATTGAGATAACTTACTTTTAACAAAAAGAATGAAGAAAAACCACCCTGCCAGAAGCAAACCACAATGTTTCTTTCCTTTTGACACACTTATGCAAACTATACAAAATAGAACTATAATTTTTCCAAACGTGAGACCACTGTCCTAAAATCAAATCAAATTGTAAAATCACATGCTAAGTTGAGTCTCATACGGCAGCAAAACAAAGCTCTGGAAAACAAAGACCTTTAAAAGGACTGGAAAATCTTTGTAGAAAATGAAGTTTTGTAACTATGTGATGTAAGACAACAGTTTAAGCTCATATTAGGGAATGCAAAATTATTATTACAGAAGTCAGAAATTTATATGCATCATTGATTTGTACAAGGTAATGACACAAGTTTTACTGAACAAATATTTTGTTTTAATCCTTTAAATTATGAGTTTTGTGCCAGTACTTAAGGTAAAAACTAAAGCAGTGAGTAGTAGCCTGATAAATACTCTAGTTCCTGTACATGAAAAAAACTTTAAAAACCCCAAAAGTGTCAAAATTAAATAGTTCATATATAAAGCTATCAAGTTAACGGAGTATCTGAGAGCTAAAGACCTTCATGTGACAAATGTGACAAATTTGTGTGAGTTAGTGTGAATGCTATTTTGGATATCTAAGATTCAACCAAAAGAACTTTGCTGCTGCTTTAGTGAGTACATACAAGCAACAGAAATGAGGTTTACAGGATATGCACTTTCATTGGATGTTATGAGACAGTGGTTATAGTTATATTGTGAAAACAATACTTTAACCGTGATATACCTTGAGAAAAGTATCTCTTACTTTTCAGAGCATGCTAATGAGACATAGGATAGAAATTGTCTACATACTTCATTTTCATTTTCTCTTAGGGAATCTGTATTTCCATGAATCTGCCAAGACTACCTCATAAACCAGATTACTCAAAGACATTGTTGAGAGTTGACTAAATTATAAGAAGGGCTATCTGTAATATTCAATAAACTCTGTAATATTAGATAAATTCTGTAATAGTGCATGAATGGTAATAATTGGATAATTGCAAATGCTTTATCTCAAAATATTACCTACTGTAATTGTGGAAGGATATAAAAGTGCATAAAGAATTTCAAGGATAAGTAGAGGCCTTTATAAATAATGCTACCATATCTAAGTTGTATTCTTGTACTTCTCAGTACCAGAACTAATTTTGAAAATAAAACACAGGCATTCTCCTTTAAATACTATATAATATACAATAATATAATGAATGAGAAAACTTTCAAAATATAAACCAAATATGTTCCCTGTAACCTAAGTTTGAAAATAAAGTGATGTCATTTGTTATGAGAGGTTGTAACTACCTCATTCACCGCTGTATGGAATGCATGAGAAAATAGCAAACATGCACTAGAAACATCCATTAATTATTGTGAATAAAAAGTGTAAGGCTATAAGAGGATTTCTTGGAACTACACACAAATCAGTAACAGACAGGAAAGAATAAAGGAGAAAAAAAAAAAAAAAAAAAAAAAGGTCAAGGGAAAAAATCCCTTCCATAAAGGAGAAGCATTTGAGAAAAAGATTTTTTTTCATCCATACTTTGCTTCAGGTGAGCATTGCACATATAATTGTTATAAGTGGAGCTGCTATTACTTAATGACTGCTTACCATTCAAAATATTTAAATGTTAATTAATGTTTAGAAAATTCACTGTTTTAAATATACTCCTCTAATGCCTGTTCCTGATCTACAATTGTTTCAGAGGTTGTTGACTACATCATTATGAGTATGAAGATGAAAACTAGAAAGTCCCATTTCACACAGTAAAATGCTAGGAATTTTGCTTTATTTTTTCCTTACTATTACATTGGTTATTGCTGTTTTTTAATTATTGCTATAATCTATTTAGAGTATGCTCAAGGCAAGCACTAAAAAGTTCAAATAAGAAACCCAAAAAATAGTGAATGGTGCTCCAGGAAAATCTCAGAAATATATTTGAGATTTCAAAAACATAGATGAGTTCATGACTTCATTCTGTTTTTTTTTTTTTTCACAATGTGGAGAAACAAGCTATTATAGCAACAGAAATAAATGCTGAAAGAAACTGTTTTATTGAAAGAGAAACGAACTGGATAATATTTTGTTAGGCCTGTTGCAGGGCAGGGGATTTTCAGTCATACAACATCCAAATGTTGCTAAAGAGATTTCAAAGAATCTGTGCTATTTTTTCCCATCATAACCTTAAGGTAATTTATAAAAGCCAGTGCTTTATATGCTGACTGACTGAAAACCTCCAGATGCATCTGTTCATGTGGCAGAAATGGTCAGATATGAAACAGTATTTGTGAACTCAGATCTGACTTCTCTGCATGTAAACCAGCTTCATCTTTCACACAGCTTTATAAATTCAGGGGATGAAGGAGTTACTAGCTTGAAAAGATAAATTCTAAAACAGAAGAATACTTTGAATTATTTTGAATATATTTTCTATACACATGATAAACCTAATAATACCTGCAAAAAGCTCTTATAAAATCCCTCAAATCCCTCATAAAATATAAAAAGATAAAAATTTTTCTTTCTCTATGACAGACTTTTGATATAAAAATGCAGTCAAAATACAGAGAACTAAGTAAAATAGATCAAGCTTTTTACATCTCAACATTCTTAAAACTCTCACACTGAAGTTTGTTCCTCTCTCTCTCTCTGCTTTGAAAGATTATTTATTGCAAAGATTGGGAGAAAAAAAAATATTTCAACAGGAAAACTAACTAGGAAAGACATTAACAGTAATCATGTTTTGTTAGCAAATATTCAATTTGTGCCCTAGACTCTCAAGCCATTTTACAAACATTTCCTGTTAAAACATTTTTATCAGTTGCACAGATTTACATGCCAACATTTACCAACACATATGCTTATCATTAACCAATGTTACACAGTTATTTAGTGATTACATCAGCTTGTTAGAATTATATTATGATAATTGTCAACTCTTCCCCATGTTGGCATTTTTGGATTATCTTTTTTATGCTGTTCACACTTCAGGATCCAATCCTGTTAACATGAGAAGTTTAATTTTTTTTAAAAAGATTTTTAAATTAGAAAATAAAAAAACCAAAACACTTCCTGTTAGCAGAACTAGGAAAATAATTCCGTGGTGATGTGAAAATATTTTACTTCTGAGAGCAGACTAAGATCAACCTTGGCAAATAACATAAGCATTAATCAATAGTGTTGTTTCTGATCCCCCTAATTAATGAAGACCAAAAACAAGAACAAAGCAAATGAAATCTGAGGTGTGCACAAGATGTGTGAAGGGCAAGACAGTCACGTGTGTGAGACAGATCCAAAATAAAATATTGAAAATATTATGCATGGCCGATCAAACATTTGCTTAGGAGGTCACATCCACGTTGTATGCAGTACTCATCTGTTTCAAAGCACTTTTGGTCAAAAAAAAAAAAAAAAAAAAAAAATAAAAGAAAACCAAATTTTCATAGATGAGCTTTCTTAGTAGGAAGGACAGACACATCAAAGTATCAGGATCTGATTAACTGAAAATGTGCCCTTTGTTCTTACCTACTGTGGAACTTTTGTCCTCTAATGTGATATACAAATAGTTAACTCCAAACTTGGTATTTCCTTAAAAATATAAAAAAAAGCCTATAACATCTTTGAAACTAAAATGCTTTTAAAGTGAAGTCCTAGACTCCATGAAGAACATTTTTGCTTCATATTAATTCCAGGTTTTCTCCCACAGCTCTGCACTGGATTGGACACAGTCTGTCTATATGTTACTTTGGGATAATATAAAATCTGAATTTATAGAATATATATATATATATTCTTCAAGATGCTATTAATAACTGCATTTCATAAAATATCCTCTTTCTGGCACATAGTATGTTGTACCTATCTGATAGGTCTAAAGCTGGTGGGCAGATGTTGCAGATAACCCATATTATACCCATCTCTCTAGAGCCTGTGTGTGCAATAGCCAGCCATCTGTTTTCTGGACTCTCTGATCTCCCCAGTCTTTTAATGCCAGCTCTATGGAGAATGGTGGCAGAAGTGGCTTGTCATCTAGTAAACAAGTATCACATCAGTTCCTCTACTTTTTTTATATTCCCTGCATAATACGGCATGGGTTATTTTAATTATAAGCCACCTTGTTAATTGCATTCTGTTTGTTGAGTTAAACCCATGTAACCTGAAAGTTCTCTAAAGAGATATAATAAATTTGGATTCCATAAGTATTTAGCAGTTTTGTAATTATGGCTAACATCTTACAGGGAAAAGAAAACAAAGGCAAAAAAAAATCATAAGTCACACTTATGTCTCTAATCATCTTGGTAGCAAGTTTTCTGCAAGTTAGATAAAGTAGTATATTATTAAATGTAGTACTTAACAATAATAGTGATAGAAATGCTTTTAGATACTTTAAAATGCCATCCAAAGAACTCTAGATTGTTCAGTGTACACCTGCTCTGACAGTTCTACTTTATAAGGATAGCTCTGTGTCATGTAAAATCTGCCTCACCAGTCTGACTTTCCTTTGATTTAGTTTTAATCTTTTAATTTTTATTCTATCTTACCTCTGTGCATTGGAATAGGCCACAGAAATAGAAATATTATAAATATTTCATCAATAATACATTCTATTCTGAGATTTAAATATGACATCTTAAAAGAGAAAAGCTGTTTAGAATTTGCACAGAAACATGTTCTTGCGTCTAAATGATTGTTTTAATGCTTTTATGGACTTCAGTATTTTCTTTCATCCCTTCTTAACTGCAGCATATAGAGTGGTGATTTGATCAAAACCTCTTACATCTAGGTATCTTATAATGACAGATGAAGGCAGTGTCTTTTAGCAAGACAGTGTATAGACAAATTGAAGATGGGAAAAGAACAAGATAGTTAACTGCTTTACTAAGAAAACCCTCTCTTCTGAGGTATGCTGAAGATTTTTATGTTCTTTTAGTTGATAATTGTAGAATTAATTTATTGCAGACAGCAACTAAAACAGGAAATATCACACAGGTTTCAAATAAACTTTGTTGCTTTATGATTTTAAATATTAAGTACGGAGAAATCAGACAGGAACTTATGAATTTCTTTTTTAATGAAGATTTTAAAAAGTCATGAATATTGGTCACAGAATATATTATTTATCCATATTCTACTCAGCTGATAAGAAAGGGTAAGCTTTTTCAGTACACTAAATATTATAATTCTACAGGTGTCCAGAATGCACCATGAAGTAAATCAGCTTGTCTGCTGGCTGGGATTTAGACTGTCTTGCCAAAAGCCTGCCAGTTTAACTGAATAATTCATGATATTTTATGATGTGGAGTACTGTCCACAGAAGAGACAAACTGACTCATTTTTCTTATGTCCTGAAACTGGACTCAAAATGGGAGGCTAAGAAGAGAGGAAAATACGGTTTTACTCTTGCATCTATATAATCTTCTCACCTTGTGAGAAATGCATTATACGGCTACTTGTGACCAGTCATGTCCTATGGTATAATTGCTCTGATGAAGATATTGAGGAGCTTGAAAGAATGAGAGTTTTCTGAGGAATGTTTTGTTAAAACTCAGGAGGTAAACTGTAATGAAAAAAGTGACAGAAAATAGATCAAATTTTGTAACCCGCTATTTTTGGATCTGTTTTCCTACCGAATTCCTATAATGAAATGGTTATAATGGTTTTGTATTAAGCATTACTTGTGTTCCTAAAACCTTTCTGCAGGATATAGTAAGGACGTTTCTTGGGTAATAACCTGATTCTCAGTAATTATTTTTTTAAGTTCTATGGCAATTTGCCTTAACAAATGGCACATTTTTTTGTGTCATGCCTCTGTAACCTTTTACACATGACTACATCATTCAGTATGGCATTTTCTATAGAAGAGAATATTAGTATAATGTCAGCAACACCAATGTTTTCATATCCAAAGTGTTCTCATCAGAGCTATGGGGTGACTGGTACAATCTCATTACTAACAAATAATTTCAAAGATGTCTATAGCTCTAATCCACTGAAGTTGTGGTGAATTTCACTGAGTTAAACCACCGAAAATTCAAATATGGAATTGCATGTAGATGCAAAGCAAGATGAGAAGTAACATTTCTATATCTTAAAATCTTATTTATTATATTTGTTACTTTTTTCTTAATAACTTTCAAATAGCTTTCTACTACATAAGTTATATTCTTATGTGATTCAATGTCTGTGAACTTTAATGCCGTATTTATATATGCATATAGGATACTATCCTCTGATCGATAGGCTATTTAATAAAGAAAGAAAATATAATAATCACAAAACCTGAAAATAGGTCTCTTATATGCTCTCAAAATAAAAATATTCATATTATGCCTTTCCTTTTCTAAACTCTAGAGTTCAGATTTAAAAGCAAAAGATTTGTCACTTAGCAACGCAATAATCACTTTTAAAATCTGTTTTCATACTTCTGCATTATAAAAAATTTAATGTGTGTTAACAGAAAAAATAAGAAAATATATTAAAATGCTCTAAATAGATTATCCCAGAATTCTACTTTCCCATTCCTCATAAGATAAAATTATATAGGACAGAAAAATTCTTATTCAGAATGTCACTTAAAACTTTTAATGTAACTTTAGTTTTTAACAGTGTTCAAACCGGGGTGGATGAGTCTTTTCATTCAGGTAAAAAGCAAGAGGATAAAAAGAAATGTCCTTAAGTTGCACCAGAACATGCTTAGATTGTATATTAGGGAATATGTCTTCACCAAAAGGCAAAAGGTTTACTAAGAATTCAAAGAGGCTGCCCAGGGAAGTGGTGGAATCACCATCCCTGAAGGTATTTAAAAGACATGTAAATGTGGCAGTTAAGGAAGTGTTTTAGTGATGAATTTGGCAGTATTAAATTAATGGTTGGTCTCGATGCTCTTAGACATCTTTTCCAACCTAAAATGATTCTCTGATTCTACCACTGATCCTCTCAGTTTGGTGGTATCTGCAGACTTTACCATTGGGTCCTCCAGATAATTAATAAAGGTGTTAACAAGACTGCCCACAGATATCTGCATTTCATTGACCACATATGGTGCTCTGGTTCCTCCTGCCTATTTACCAGATTCCATGTCTTTCTGTACTTCCACATGAGGCAGATATCCATTTGCTATTTTTTGTCATTTCTGAGGTCCCTCTTCACATAACTCAGAAGTATTTGCTTTCTACTCTTGAACACTACTTCCTCACTTGTCCCCCAGATTCCTGGTTTAGAAGAATCTTGTTACCATGTTGGCCAGACTGTTGACAAGGTTGTTGACAAGGATATTTACTCCTGACAAGGATGTTCTTGCCCCACTTTCTCAGGTGATCTTGTCTGTCTACCCCGGAGTCCTCAGTGCTCAGAATGAATCTCATGGACATAAAAGCCAAATTGGCACAAGCTGTTGAACTAGGTGTTATCCAGCAAGATTCATCTGCTCCCACCTAAGCTTTTCTTTTGTAACAGCAGGACTGAAGAGAGAACATCTGGGGCCCCAGGTCCTTCAATCCTAAAGCTCTGTAGTGATTCTTGGTGTGCTACAGCCATTCCCTGACAGAGAAATTTAGACAATCAAATGTAGAAAGTTTCCATACCAGCTATTTTCACATTGGAGATACCACAGAAAAGCTTTTAATAGGAAGTGATTTCCAAGACTTTCATTAGCAAGGGGAATTACTATGTGATTTTTTTTTTTTTTTTTTTTTTTTTTTGCCTTGTCTTATCCATTTTTTCCCTAGCTTATTTGAAATGACTTAAGGTGATCATAAATTACTAGGCTGTTCAGGAAATACCAATTCCACATGCAGAAAGTCATAAACAAAAAGCTGATTGAGGGTTAGCCTGGTTCAACCTGATTTGCTGAAGCTAACAATACTTAAATGCATACTTTCCCCTCAGACTGAGTTCACCACCAGCTGTGAGAATATTATAATTATTTAATCCAATACTGAATTTCTGTTCGCATCATGGAATGTGATTCCATGAAGAACATATTAATAAAATTATTCAAAGGGGCTATTTCATTCATTTTCGGACGTATGTAATTAAAGACAAATTAAAGTAATAAAACCTGTCTCTCTGCAACTTGTCTGTAACCATCTGGTTAAGAAACCAGCGGTGTTATGGTATATGTAGTTGCTTCACTGGACAATATGTGAAAAAAATGTTAATAATAAATATTTCCTTGTAGCTTGACATATATTTTAAAAAGCTCATTTGTTTTCTCATAAGCACAAGGAATAAAAATTATCTTACAGTATATTGGACATAGAAGAAAATATTTTTTATTCTTATAACAAGAATTCCTAATTTAACTGAGTTTTGTATCTGATGATGCCTCTGAATAGCCATTATATTATCAGTAACATATTATGTTAGAAAAATGTTCAGATATTTTAGTTTTCAATCACAAAATGCAGATGTTAGGCATAAGCATTACACTAAAGAGAATCAATATTAAAATGAGTAAAGATAGCACTGTACAAGTCCAATGAAATTGCTGTTTTCTCATGCAATCTATAGTAATCCTACTCTCATTTAGAAGTACAGCAATTTTTATATTCATCCCTTGCAGCTAATGCCATCAGTGGTGTATAAAAATAATAACATTGCTGTAGACTTCAGAAATAAATTGTTTAAATAGGATTTTGTCATTTTTCTTATTCTTCCCAATTCTATTCTGTTTATGGGGCACCTCTAGCAAAGGTTAGATGAGATGTGTTTGGTTGAATGACTTCATCTGCCTTGCTGCAATTCTTGGTATTATGGTCTGCAGAAGAAGCAGCAGGGTGCACTCTACTGTGTTCAAGCAGGGTAAGAGGCGAGCTGTGTGCTAGTCTGAACAATGCCAGGAGGGGCAGCAGCATGTTGTACAAGGGGACTTTGCTGCATTTATTGCTACTTCACTTGCCCCATCCCCCAAACTCCTTTGATTTCTTCTTAACCCAAGAAACATTTCTGAAAATCTGAAGTTTAAGTAACATTTCAATCTACCCAATGACTCAGCTGACTAACACAATTCTTCCTATGCCACCTAACAAAATATAATATTAAAATATGAGATATTTTAATCACTCATGACTAGCTGTGACAACAAAAAAATCCTTGCCCCTGCTGCCACCTGTTTTCTAATATACATTAAGTGTTGATACTCCATTTAGACTTTAAGGAGCTGAAACAGTACATCAGGACATGAAACATACCTACTATTTTTTGGGTAACAAACCCAAATTGTGCAGGCAGAGCACATGCTATGGCAGTGTTGAGCACCAGTGCTCATTACATTACTAACTGCAAGTAGGCGTTCTTGTTCTACACTGGCACTGAGATTTGTTAGACATTGTTTATATTCCTTCACTCCTGTTTAAATAACTCTTCGGATAAATGAAAATGGAATATATGACTCCTGACAAGTGTTTTGAGTTGCTGTCTTGTTCCGGAAGTGAGATATCTCCTGTTGTCAAATATTTTGTTCCAGCATTGTAATACCAGTACTGGTAACCCCAGGAGCACAACGTCAGCTACAAGACACCCACATTTATCCTAGCTACTGTCATCTTAACTGCTGAAAGTTACTAATCAAAAGGAATTATGTTCTATACTCTCATGTCCTATAAACTGTCAAATCCTAAAATCTTGAATTCTAAAGCATAATGTAGCAGCATAAATAGTAGGCTGTAAGTGTTGCACATGTACAAATATAATTTTTATGTGAAGGACTCAAGCACAAAGTGCCAAATATAGGTACTGTACCCACAGAAACAAATATTATATGTGATTGTGCTCTATTAGGGTTAATAAGGCTAAGCTTAGTTCCTTCTTACGCTTGTACACACTAGGGAACAAACCATAATTAATTTGCTATAGAAGCAATTCCAAATGTTAACTCTGTAAAAGAAAGATAAAATATGAAAAAAAATTAAAGAGAGTGTAGCTTTTAAAATTAAGCTAGTACTATTTTATGCACTAAGAGCTCTGGTTCATTTTGACTGATTAATCTTCGTAATTCATTGAGAGATTGTTATGGTGTCACAAACAACCAAACATGGTAGTGATATTGTAGTAATCCATGGCAAACCACAATCTGAGACTGTTACCCTGTGTTGGGATTCAAGGGAAAATGATAACACTCCTGCAGCTGACAGCCGTATACAGATCTCACCATTCTTAAAAGAATACACTATTCATCTTCAGATAGAAAAAAACCTTACAGGTGCCTCTTCAATCAGGAAAGTCCTACAAACTGAGCAAAATTTACAGAAGTCTCAAATCTTTAAATGCTATATTTTTGCATTATTTAGAATTTATAACAGCATTTTTTAGCCTAGTTTTTCATAACATGGAAATCAATTATCTTGTAGAATATGGTCAACAGTCACCAGTCTGCTATTTGAACCACAGCCCAAAAAAATTCAGGAATTACTTTAAAAAGTGGTGACCAGAAAAGAAGTCCCCATTATTCCTACCTATGAATTTTAGATTCCATAGGTTTAAGAAAAGGTTTATGTATCCTACTGCACAGGAAGTGGGATTTGCACATAGGGATCTCTTAATTGCATACATCCCTAAGAAGGAAGCTTTGCTGGAGTGTAGGACCTGTCCTGGCTTTGAAATATTTGGTAATAAGGTTACAGTATATAAGGAAAGCTCATCGTATACTTACGGAGACACTGCACAATAATTTCGTCATTCATTATTTTCAAAGATCAAATATTATTATCATATAGAAACAGACTAACATTTCCAAGACAGCATTTTAGCTGTAAGTCTTCTTCAAGTGACAGAACTGATAGAAGCATTAGAGAAAACAATGTTTTCGTTTTATGAAAAATTGTCATGAGCTTCTTCAGACAAAGGTCTCCTGTAACAAAGCATCTGGAAGAACTGGACTTATACAGATGAAGACATTTGTTATCCAGTCTTCTGATTCTGAAAAAAAAATTACAGGATCTTTGAAGAAAATTAAACTAGTGAAATCTTTGACATCTACTTATGAATTTTTAAAGATAACATGAAGATAGGACTTTGTTTTTCCTCCCTGAATTAAAAATATACTTTAGATAAAGCTTCTCCCTACTTCACTACAAACCTTAAAAGTAATAATTTAGTTTGAGGACATTTTCCAGGACATAAACTATGTGAGAAATAAATAATTAATTGGGAGGAAACTCTGCTGTGCCACTGCCTGAAGTGCTGACTGTCAATCTTCAGGTGAGATTTTACCAAAGAATAGACACAAATGTGCCATGAAAACATAATACATTACAGCACAGAAGAAACTGCAGTAGTTTTTGTCATAATGTAGAAAACTACAAGATAACTCTGACTGACCTTCAACAACACACACATAGGAGTTCATGTTGTGAGTGACTGGATTATCTGAACAGTCAGAGGAGACTGTGCAGAACATGAGTCTTGTCTTGGACACAAGGTTGGAACCAAAGCCATAGAAACAGGCATGCCACCAACTCCTGAAGAAGACTAACTGCACAGGCGACTTGTATGTAAAAAAGATGGTCTTTGAAAAATTTATGTAAATTCTACTTTCAAAACAAGAAGTACTTAAAGCTATTGCACTATGAAATACTGAAGGAAATCTTGAAAAATAACTTCACTACCAGTCCTTTCAATCATGCCTCTAAATCCATATACTTGGCAGTTCAAAGAAACAAAATACTAATGTTCACCTTGCCATGCTTTTAGTTCTAATACACCATCAGTCCATTTCTTGTTTGCTTACTCACTAAGCTCATATGCATCTGAGGAATGCTAACACAAGCATTCTAAAATGAGCAAGCCTGGTGCATATATGTGACATAATACATGCTTTTTGAATACTGTCATTTAACTACAACTCTTTGTAGAAATTACTTTCTCCACCTTTACTGGTTTTCTTGTACGTTCCTAAACAAACAATCACCATCCATTCATACTCCTCTAAAGAAGACCCAGAAATACCACTAGTCACTTAAAAAAAATCGCTTGAAATCCAGAAAGCTAACTGTATCCTGTACAAATCATCCTCATTGCTGGAAAAATGGGATAATGAAGGGATTTCTACCAGGATACAATAGTTGGAAGATAATTCATAAGACTAATATTTCCTATCTGCTATGAAATGTAAGCTATTCTAATAATGCTTTAAGAGACTCATTTTTTACTTCATATGTAAAATTAAGGTAAGTTTACAGGGACATATGATTATGTTACTTTGTTAATATAGATAGCAAACATAAAGCTAACTGTTGAGAAATGAAATCCCTTGGAAATACTTCATAGATCTACTTCTGTGAATTTCTTTCAAGCATAGCTTAAATGAAACAAAAAAGAAGGACTTGCATGTGCTGATTGACATAGGGATGGTCCTGGAGGAGTTTGTACTTGAGCATACAAATATGAAATAAATTAGCGTGCTAAGGAAATTAACACTAATATAAATACATTCCAGAATAGTCCCAGATAGCTAATCCCTGGGAAGAATAACTTAAATTCTGTTTTTATTTATGAAAATGGATTCTAATAGAGTTCCACTTGCTAAAAATGTTCAGAGCCTTAGGCTATGCCTAAAGGCAGAGACACTATATGTACTGAGAATCCTAACTATTTCAAGTATTTCTTCTTAAAGCTACACTAAATGTGGCAAAATTTTAATACCATATAATGAGCTTGACATTCAGTTCCATTAACTGCATATATAATGAACTAATTTCCTGTTTGAATTATTTGATAGATATAATTAAATTACAATTTAAAATACTATTAATCTTTGCTAATCAGCAGCAGTGAATGAAGACACCTCAAAGATAATAGGTCTTATCTTCTCTTAAAAAGCTTCAAACAAAACTAAACCAACTTGTTCTAGCACTAGTTCAGTAATGAACATAAATGCACTTACCACCTAAATATCTGTAAAAGGAGTACAAATATCCAAGAAGAATGACGAATTAAATATCTATACATCTATAAAGCTGGCATTTTTCTCTAATAGAATTAAATTTTTTCTACAGATGCAAAAATGTATAATCTAGATTAAAAAAAAAAAACCATAATAAACACTAAACCAAAAAAAGTTTTACAATGGCATGGAAAGATAATTTTTTAAGAATATGAATTCCCAAACAGAACTTTTTTTCTGCCTTTATCCCAAAATTTACTTTAATGTTTGATTAATCCAAAAACTTTGCTTATTTTCTATACAGATGATCACCAGAGAGTTATTTTAACATGTCACACACAAACCCCAAAGTAAATAAGCTGTCAAAATAACTATTTTCTTCAGCTTGTATCAAACATGACAACATGCCATCTCAGTGATATAAGGTCATAAGTAATTTTGGCTAGAAGCTCAGATTTACAATCAATTATTTTACAAAGGCATTTAAGAGATTGTGAGATTACTTATAATTTGCTGATGGTAAAATATCCTACTGTTTTAGTGTATATTGACTTAAGAGAAAAGAAACCATCTTGACTCCTAAGAGTTTGAACTGACTCATGTTATAACTAACAAATTGCCAGGTATAGTATTTTTATTAAGGATAAAGGATTCTTGTAAACAGGCAGTACACATTTTTTGTGTGAATTTGCATGAACTAATGCTAGATGTAAAAGGCAGTCTCAATTACATTTCCAACCACTTGATAATCATAAGTTTTTTCAGCTTGCAATAAATTAAAGCTTACATTACAGAAAAAAACAAACAAATGACAAGGAAAAATATTTAAAAAATAAAAATGTGGAAAACAATCAGGTTAAGTGCTGGTCAGCAAAATAAACTGATTATTCTACAATAAAAATAAACTTTCCAAAACTAATTGACTACTGACATCAGGCTAGAAAAAAGACCCAATATACTGATAACAATTCCCAACCCAACAGAAATGTCCTTTTCCAAACAACAGTGAGTGATATTATTACTTTATATTACATTAATTAACTTATCATAGGCATGTTCTCCTTGCTTTTTGCATTCCTACAAATGGACATAGAGATCAGAAAGAGTAAATTAAAAAAAGCCAAGGACAACCTGAAGTTTAATAGTTTTACTCAGAGAAAACTGCAAAACTGTGAAACTTGTTTAGTTTTAATAAACAACACAAAATACAGATGAACAGGATCAGAATGTCCAAAGCCAGGAAAATGTGATGCTGCAGCTTTTACTAAGCTGGAACTGTGAAGTGTATATGCTGATGTCAGTACATTACTCTGAGTAGTAGAAAGAAAATTGTGAAAGCTGCAAATAGATCTTATACTGCTGTGAAATCAGATGATAAACTGGCAGCCGAAATCCAACGTCAATAAAAACAAAGTAATGCACATGGAAAAAAATAGCTCTAGCTATAGTTATACAGGAATGTACTCTAATTTAGCTGTTATCATCTCAGAGACAAATCTGGAAATCAAACCAGAAATGTTTCAAAATAAACATCAAGCCAGGGCTCAGTAACTGTCAGAATTGGAGGCAGAATGATACAAGTTACTAAAAAAAGAATTGAGAACAAAACAGGAAAAATAAAAGCGCACCATTGCAAAGCTACGTAAGCCCCAGCATCTACCTTGGCAGTTTCAAAACTGCAAAGATGCAGTTGAAAGAAAAGTGTTCACAGAAAGGAGCAAATAAGGTCTTATTACTGGAACACCTAATGAGGACATGTATATATGTACACATACACAATTATGAGCACCACAGGAAAAGTGAGCCATTGCTTACAACGAGACAATAAAAGAACAAAGGACTTAATACAAAATTTAATAACACAACAAACTCTGAAGACTTTGAAGAGACAACCAAGTGGCTGAAGGCCTAGCAGAGGATACAGTGTCTTTACCAGTAACTTGTTTGAAAGTACCAGTGTTAAAGGAGTACTGATAAATTCTTGCTGCCCTCATTAGCTTCACTCTCTCCAGCAGAACATAAAAATGGACTACGGAGAGCTGCCATCTTCTAGCTTTGCCTTCTAAGCTAATGTATTATCACCATTACTGGACACTGTTCAACCCTCACCAAGACTTCTGTGAACTTAGTTGCAAACTCCTGACAAGATCATTAGTCAGTATTATGATGGGGCAGAAGGATGAAGAATAATGGATTTTAGCATTTAATTAACTATTCTGGAGTCATCAGCAAGCAAACATTTACTCTCAGGCAGATATGAGATGTCACTCCTCTCTCATTTGTAAAACTGCAAATAGTTTTCTACTAAATTACCTATCTCTCCATATGAAATATTTAGTATCACATCTTCTATTTTACGCATCCTGACATTGAGCATACTTCAGTCTTCTCCACTCTAAACACTCCATCCACTCACCTTGTCTCATGAAGCTCAGGATCTATCTATATTTTTAAACCAAAAAATTATACACATATGTATAAAGCAGACATTGAGGATAAAAATGGGTCAAGAAGATGAATGTCTATGAAAACATTATCCATATTGTCCTTGCCTTACTACACAAGCAATGAGGAACAGATTTACTCATATTTTAATTCACATTATATTTAGAAATATGATTAACTACTTTACAACAAAAGAAGAGCATCCTGGTCTGAACAGTCTACCCAAGATAAATGGGAGAGAAAAGTAGCTGAAGAAACCTCTGCACAACAGTTACTTGCAGGAGAAAAGGTTTCCTCATGTCGAAGATACTTTATCATTGAACATAAGAAGAGAAGAAATGCAATTAAAAGTCCTACACCAATGTGGATGTCAAGTAACTCTGGATGGCAGGCATATTTATCTTGTGTTTTAGGTGATGGCTGTTATTTCCAAGTTCTTTTTGTAAGAGGACAAATAACCGATGAATATCTGTTAATGGATTTGTGAGAAAAGTGATAAAGATTGAGGAAGCGAGCAATATGACTAACTCAATTTGCTCACTAATGTCTTCCTTTAGGAGTTTAATTATTCCATTTGATTAAAGCATGCATTATTGGTAAAACCAAATAATGTTTCTCTTATACTAAAAAATTAAAAAGCAGCTCAGGAGAAAGCAAAAGTAAGGATATATTCAGAGATATATAGCAATATTAACTTCTGTTTCACCTTCCTGGTTCAGGTCCGACCGTCCCTCACAAATATGAGAACAAAATGGGCTTCTGTTTCTATCTTCAGGTGAATCTATACCTGTTATTTTTATTTCTGCTAAATTCAGAGCTAATTACAGCTTTTACTCACTTGGAAAGGCATGCTATTACCACTGCAATTATTCAGTTCCTCTGTATCGCCTTTTGATTTACCTCATTAGCCAACCTCTAATTTTACTTAACCAGACCATAGTGTTTAGCTCCTTGTCCTTGACTCCACCCTCTCTCCATCCTCTGTCTTCTTGCTTTCTTCTACACTCCTTCTTCTTTTTATAGGTCCAGTAGTCTAGCATCCAACAACACTACTAAACTAACAAAACAAAAAGAAAAAACCACCAATGAACTAGCAAACCAAAAACCAACAAAAACAAAGCAAAACCCAAAAAGTAAACTTTACAAAAAAACCACAGTCTAGGATAATATCCTAAAAATAACATCAGTACATATATAATCAGCAAAAGAAAATATTTTGGAAGCTCAAAAATGTTGTTAAAATGCTGATAAGACTTCCTCTACTCTGTATTGACTTGCTCTGGCCCTTTACTCTTCCTTCTCTTACACATGCTTCTTTGCATACCCAAATTTCTCAGGATCTTTTCTACAGCTGTATCCCCTTCACACCTTTTCCCTTCAGAATCTCTTTCCATCATAAATTGTTTTCATTTGGCTCTTTCAGCTTTCAGCACAACTTAATTCTGCTACACCCTACAGAAATTAACAAAATGGAACAAGCATGGAACAAGATTATTTTGTCTCATATTTTCTCTAGTAAGTTTTGGCCCTTTCTCCCTCTAATTTCTATTTAATTTTCAGGAATGGGATTAACTGTTATTTTGAGTTTCCACAGCATGCAGCATAATAAAGGACTGTGATTGCCCTTGCACACTACCATGGCAGCCATGAGAAGCAATAACAAGAATCTTGCCAATCTTCTTTTATAGATATATCAAATGTTTTTCTAATCTTACTAATTTTGACTGATCTAAGAAGTCAAAATTATTGACATGTGCCCAGTCTCATTTTGCTCTAAAGGATGTGATATACTTTTGGTGATGAAAGGATATAAAATGGTAAACTAAGTTATGAACACATTATTATTTTTCCTAAAAATGCCTTTATGAAAACCGTTTTAAATAGGCTACTGAACAATCTCAGAGATGTTTTTGTCTCCGTTTTTTTTTGGTTTTTTTTTTTTTTTTTTTTTTTTTTTTTTTTTTTCCCCAGAAAGGGTATGGAAAGTGTTATTTTCTTTTTATGTTGATGAATCCAGCAGCAACAACCAATTTTCAGAAAAGACCTTTACTCGTGATTACATCTGCAACTCTGCTACTGAATGTCTACTAGAAAATTGTAACTATGCAGTCTATACCTGAAACAGATATCAGTACTGCTCTACTGAGATCAATGATTAAATACTTTGGTGGATAAAAAATCCTTATAAAACATATTAAAAAAACCCACAAAAATTTGGTTTCAGTAGCTACTGATAATCTTACAGGAAACAGGAAAGGCCTTCAGAGGTAGTTATGCCTTATTTTTCTCAAAATGTCAATGACTGCTCTTAATGCTACTCTTATAAGCTACTGGTTATCTCTCCTTACTCAGCTGCTGTGCCTCTGCAGCATAATGAAATTCTGGTCTGATGATAGCACATCCTATTAATGAAAGTATTATGGACACAGATGGCTATCAAGGTTGCATATTGCTGAACACCAAGACCATAGCTGATTTTCTAGCTGATATCATACAGTATTTAGAGTCAACAAATCTGGGACACAAATAACTTCGTAGAAAGCATAATCTAGTACTCAGTGGAAACCTTTTCCATTCAAATCAGGGCATGCAAAGGATATGGAAAAGAGGGGGAGAGGGTAAGGAGAGGGAAAAGAGTGTCTATCCCATTTTGATTCTCATGAATATTTTTTTTTTTCAATTGGCAAAATCTTTTCAAAACCATTCAAGTGGATTCAGCTTTACATCATAAAGGTAAAATCTAGGAAAGGAAAAAACAAATGTTTTAATTCAAATTGAAAAAATCTGCTGATAATCCAATTTTTTAATATATTTGAGCATACTTACTAATACTCACATAATTTTCTTAAACCTCACTTTCACAGACATCACAATAAATTTATACTGCTTTAATTTGAATCTTTACCTCCTTTTTTTTCTTTATGCTTCTCATGTATATATATACTCTGATGAATTTTCATAATTGATAGACTGTGCATATCGTATTGTCATACACAACTTTTCTGTAATTTTTCATTTACGTTCAAATATGTTATGCCACTGCTTTTCAGTACAGAAAATCTTGACATTTTATGTTATGGGAAAATAAAAATAAAAAGCAACATGTTATATTATACATGTAAAATACTATACATAGGCACAGTATTCTGAGAAAGTGAAAATTTGAATCTTGAATATTGTGCAAATTAACATTTAAGTGAAGTTCTATAACTTTGAAGAATACTCCAAAATTAGGTTGAATATTGAAGCTAGCAGGGGCACTGTAACAGGATGTCACACCTCTAAATCTCATCATATTATGATATGAATTCAAAGATCAAAGGAACACTATTTTTCATTATTTTAATAGGCAGACTCAATGCAAAAGAAATTAAAAAAATAAATAGAAGCAACTCTTTATGTTAACAGTCCACAATATAATTTTAAAAAAACCAAATTCAGAGTACAGAAAAAATCCAATGCAAACTGAGAAGCAGTTAGTCTTTCTCATATCACATTTTCTATTCCAAATAAAAGCCTGCGTAGATTATTACTAGACTATAGTGAAAAGTACACTATTTAAAGCAATTGTTATATAAAAACTTAGAAAAAAGGGAAATAATTTATACAAAGAATTTCAAATTACTCTTACATGAATCTGAAGATCTTCAAATTTCTTTCTTACGGGAAGCTTGTCACTGCACTGATCCCATTATTTTTTTTTTATTATATCTATCTATCCAGAAGAGTACTGATCCAGTAAATCCAAATTCAAGGAAACAGGTTCATTAGCTTCAATAGCATTCTTAATTTGACTAAGAGGTTAAAGTATGTGAACCTTAAATTATAAAAATATCAAGATAGGAATCATGTCTCTCTGTCTGGGTAGGCTATTTTATTAATTCTATAATAGGATCTAGACTCATGCTCATGTTCCAGATACAGTCATCAACATCTCAAAGAGAAGCAAAAACTACTTCAAGTACAGAAACCTTTCCATAATCTTTATTTGCATGCTGAACACAATGTCATTGTAGAATTTCCTACACAAAGAACTGGCACCACTTAATTCATAATAAATTAGTTTAGACATTGTAATAGCTGGATGGGCTCTTACACTGGTTTAAACCTGACTTGAGTCCTCTGGCTTGTCCTGGAAACTACTCTCATGGGTGTAATTACCAGCTTAGGACAATTACAATTGCTAGGTAACTTTGTACAACAGTGAGACTTTTTTACTTGCAAAGTCATCCTTGACCAGGAAAGTAATATTGGAGCAGAAGCACTAAATGTTGGGGAAGAATTTTGTATTTTGGCCTTTCAGCTTCTAATTTATTCACTCCAATGTCACATAATAATATAAATATAAAGGGGTTTTCTGTTTTCTATATATTTATTCATAAACAAGATATAGAAATATACAACTAAAAGATAGGGATAAATATGAAAAACGCCGTATGATTACCAGAAAATAAAATCTTATGTTACACACAGTACCTACAGAACTGAAGTCAACACAATACTCAGCATATATTTTTTGTTTCCACATTAACCAAAAGGTTTTAAACTGTGCAAATAGGTTAAAAATTAGCTGTACTCAGGCTACCTAAAAGAACAGGAGGCAGGGCAAATTCTGTGAAAAGTGAGGTGTGCACTCACATCGCATCCCCTGGAGCCTCTTGTCCGGCCCAGAATGACTGTCTGCCACTGGCACACCAGAGGCCCCACCTGGAGGGAAGTGTCCCAGGGGACCAAAGCAGATGAGAGCAGTTGCACAAAGGCACACATGGGCAAGGCCCAGCATTTGGATTTTACAGTAGCTATAATTGCACTGGAATTCAAGCGGTGATTATTAACCTTTCTCTGCTCTCTGTTCTAATTTCCTCCTCTCAGAATCTGGGTAACTTAAAGTTGGATGGGTTAGAGGTTTCTAAGTCAATGCCATGCAAAATGCTTTATTTGGATTGAATATTTGCTTTAAAATTTGCCAAGTACCCTTATTTTCTAAAGTTTGACAGTAAAAGTTTGTTGTGCAAACCTCTTGAGAATGTCATGTTTCTCCTGTGCCCCTGCCTCAGGGTATAAAAAACCTAAGCCCCTTTAAGAAACTCATCAAACAAGTCTGGGGCTTAACACCAACCAATGCAGATAATGCCATTCATATCACTGGTAAAGGAAGGCAACACTAACTCAGCACTTTTTAGTGTAGGATGGTGAAACCACAAAAATTAAAGTGTGATATGAATTCAAATGAACAGAGGTCAGGTACTTAAAATATTCAAACAAACCAAGACTTCCACTTCTGACATGTGACAAATGCAAAATTGCAAAACTCAGTTCATTAGCATAACATCTCTTCAGGAAATCTGGTACTAAAAGCCCAGCAGTATTTTCTAACAGTAAAGACCTAACGAGCTTTTTTAAACCCAAATGTCCTCCTACCCCAAGACTGTGAGGCAGTTTATCTGCCTGTGGCCCACCACTTCAACAAGGAGCTTCACATTGAAGTTACTAAGCAGGCTGCCTGCAATTGAAAATAAAAATTCAGGTAGATTCTATACGAAAGAGACAGACATCTGAACTTCTCTGAGATGAAATGCACAGAGAAAACCTTGATATTATTAGCTAAAACATGATATGTTCCTGATCCAGTTTCACAAAGTCAGATCACAATAAAATTGGGTTCCAGGCACTTTGTGGATAGCATGATTTGTCTTCTGAAGGAAGATTAAACTTCAGCTAGGAACAAATTGCTGATGCTCTTCAGACAGGCAATAGGCCCTTCGAGAGGGATCCCATCAGGTATTGCCCCACATAAACACATAGTAAGGCAACAGGAGGATGTGTCAGTGTACATGACCAGGTGACACTGGGTCATTTATATTTTGGGCAGGGCTATGTTGGGACCTGGACTCAGCGCTGCAGCCTTCTTTTCCAAGGCTGGCATTTCCCTTGGCTTTATATTTATATATAGTGATTAGACTTCCAAAACATACATCAAAATTCTGACTTAAGGCTGTTGAAGCAAGAGTGTCAATGCTGTGTCTAGGGTAACTACTTTTGAAAAGCTGCTTAGAATTTGTCAATATTCTTAGCAAGCCCTCAATGTTTTATGCTTAACAAAATTAAAAATTCAGCAATGCATGCAAAGCTGAAGCCTGAAATTTAAAATATGCTTACTGCTTTGTGCAGAAGATGTCTATCCTAAAAAGAAAGCCTTTTCTTGAATTATTTCAATCTGTATTACATGTACCCTAGACAGTAAGCTTTAAAATACAATAAAAAAATAAAATAAAAAAAAAATATTCTCAAGGTCAGGAGGACTGAGTCTTTCAATTTTGTAGACTGTTACATGATATAATTGGAGAGAAAACAGGTGATTATTTCCATTGGTTATTGTAATGCTGCTGCTAGTTAGTGCACCAAAACATTCCAACAACTGAAAAAAAAAAAAACCAATCAATAGGCCTTTCCTTCCTTAAAAAAATCAAACTCTAAATCAGTTTTATTCTTTATCTGAAACACTTTTTTTTTCTATCCCAAATAAGAATTTATTTCTCCTTTGTGATGCACAGTCTAGACTGATAAATCTTCCTTCATATTCAATTAGGGCTGAACCTTGCCCTCTCAAAAGGGATGAGAATGGGTGGAAGTTCTCTGTGTATGCCCTTCTCAAAAGGATGCTAGATGAACCCCTGAAACTCTCAAAAGACATACTCTGAAACAAGTGAGTGGAAATTCTACTTTTCCACTTCCACCTCATCTGGGAGTACAAAGAAGCTGTGAGGGCTTGAGGGCTTTCCTCCTTATCCTACTCCCTGGAATGTGGATAATTAACAAAAAGAAGCAGCTACATATCCTTATTGCCTCGTATCACCAATAAGGTCCATCCTTAGACTGCAAGAGCTTTTAGTCTAGGTACTTGTGAAGTACCTTGAATGTCTGTGATACTGTAAAATAACACAGCAGCAAAACATAAGCAAAACAAGTTAGAGAAATAAAAAATAAATACATATTAAAGTTTATTTCTGACATGAAAATGCCAGTTTTTATGACACAAATATTTTTTTTCCTCCAATATGACCTCATCCCATAACTGCAGGGGAAACACAACTCCTTCATATCACCATAAATATGTGGCTTTCTAAAGTTCTTTCTTCAGAAAAAATATTTTCCCTGAATCAGCACTGTGCAGACTATTCTGAAAGAGATATTAAAAAATGCTTGGCATTAACTACTCTGTCTCTATACCCAACTCTGTGTTGGGTATAATAATGCTATTAATGTTGTCATTAATTTAGCAATCAATTTTAACATTTTCTAGGACTCTTCTGACACATCATCTATCACCACAGATATTAAACCTAAGTTTAAAAAGTAAGTTAAAAAAAAGTGCTACATAGCTTTAAAATGCCATTTCTAACCATGTTATAGCCTTTCTTGATTCACTTTTATGAAACTTTTTGTTGTTATTGTTTACAGTTCTTTGTGCTTAATGGGATTAGTGGCGAGGGGAATATTCCTTGAACGTGCTACTTCCACATAGTGTCTGAAATGTCATTTAGTAATAGTTATACCTCACCCATTGATGGCAGGGGTATTTACAAAGGTTCATCTCTCTATATTCCCTTACATTCACTGGAGACAAACATGTTGCCCTGGCAGAAGCCTACCTTCACACATGAATAATTTTGGACGTTTCTCTTTTCCCACTCTTCTGGGGATAACTGGAAGGTAGGATAACAACCAGAGGGAGTAATATAAACATGTTACATTTTTTTCCAAACTGCCTCTAATCAGTGAAGACAGTGGCTTTTCCAGAAGGCAATCTGAGCAGCTGATCAAATGTTTACATACATTACATTCAAGCATAAAACCTATCTGCTAGTCAGCCCATGTTCTCTTCAATGCCATAAAAGAAAAAGAGACAAGTTTTCAGAAGTGATTCCAATATTCACACTACGTGATCTCTGAAATGCCCATCACAGCCCCCTGTCTGCTGAAGGAGATGCAGAGGGAGCTTACAGTGACCAAACTCCTGAATTTAGGAATGTCATGTTGACCTATTGCCTGAAGTTAGGTAATGAATCAGACTGCAATCAGACTGCTGTGGTTGTTGATAGCGCCCTGCCGCAAGATATCAAGCACAGAAAACTCTACCCAGTGATTCAGTGCATGCTTATGCTAATGCTTAATATGTTCTCTAGTTATTTTGTCCAGTTCAATTTAAAATGTCTGTAGTAATTAGGCTTCTAGTCACTTCCTTAGAAAATGGTTCCACAATCTAATGTCACATAACCTCTAACCATTTTTCTGTGCTGAAACTGCCATCAGAGCACATAGATGAAAGAGGATTAAACTACATGGGTGGCTGCATAGGAATGTCAAGGAAGTAAAGAAAATGAAGCTGTTAGCATTGATGAACTAATGCATCCAATCAAACACCAGGAGGCTGAAGGTGTTGTCTTTCAGATGAAATGTGAAAGCAAGGCACTAAGCATTAGAGGCAATTAAAGTTCTCTCAGCACTCTTTGCACAGTATCACTGCTAACCCCTGGTTCCTGGCCACCTTCCAAATCACATAAATAATTCTGCTTTCCTAAATATTTCCCTGCCCTATCATTTAAAAAGGCAGCCATCTCTTTACTCGAAATAGTATATTGACGCCAGGTTTAACCTCGAAGTAGGATGCTTATGAGTGAAAAGTGTTTCCGGGTCTTTGTTATAGGTACAAGAAGTATTTTATTTTCAATGACATTTTATTTACTCTTATCCTGGCATTATTTCCTTTACCATAAATCTATACTGTGCCCGACTTATAAGCTGTGATCAGTACTGACTCCCTGCTACTTGACTGCTATGAATGAACTGTTCTGTGGAAAAGACTAACATTATGCAAAATCCTGGTCTGCAGCTTTATGCCAGGTCCAGTCACTGAATCACAGAATCATTGAATATCTCAAGCTGGAAGGGAAACGTAAGGATCATCAAGTCCAATCCCTGCTCCTCTCAGGGCTAGAGAAAACCATATGACAAATAATGCTTCATCTGTCAGACGGATCACCACCTCTAACATTAAAAAGCAAAGAAGAGTAATCATGGTGGGTGATTCCCTTTTGAGGAGAACAGAGGGCCCCATATGTCAACTGGACCCAACACACAAGGAGGTCTGCTGCCTCAGTGGGCCCAAGTACAGGATATACCAGGAGACTCCCTGGGCTGATTCAACCCTCTGATTATTATCCACTGCTGATACTCCAGGATGGCAGTGATGACATTGAAAAGAGAAGCATCAGGGCAATTAAAAGGGACTTTAGGGCACTGGGTGAAGTGGTTGTCAGGGCAGGAGCACAGGTACTGTTCTGCTCAGTCCCTTTGGTGGCAGAGAAAAAAAAATAAAAGGAATAGGAGAGCCCACATGATCAACAAGTGCCTCAAGGGTTGGTGTCATCAGCAGAACTTTGGGTTCTTTGATCATGGGGCAACTTTTACAGCACCTGGCCTGCTGGGACTGGATGGGCTCAATTTCTCTGTTAAAAGCAGAAGGATTTTATTTCATGAACTGGCGGAACTCATTGAGAAGGCTTTAAACTAGGTTTGAAGGAGGAAGGAGATGCAGCTGGGCTGTCTGGAAGCAGGCCCAAGGGTGGTGAGCCTGAGTTAGGGGTGAAATTAGTAGTGCAGCTGAAGTGCATGTACACTAATACATGCAGCATGGGTGACAAACAAGAGCTGGAAGCCGTGGTACAACAGCAGAGCTGTGATGTAGTCGCCATCACGGAAACGTGGTGGGATGACTCACATGGCTGGAGCACTGCACTGGATGGCTACAAGCTCTTCTGAAGAGGAAGGAAAGGTGGAAGAGGTGGAGGTATGGCCCTTTATATTAGTGGGCTTTTGATTAAAAGGGTATTAAAACTAATGATGATGAAGTTGAATGCCTATGGGTAAGAATCAGGGGGAAGGCCAACAAGGCTGACATCCTACTGGGAGTCTGTTATCATCCACGCAGCCAGGAAGAAGAGGTGGACAACTTATTCCGTAAGCAGCTGGAGAATGTTTCAGGATCACCAGCCCTTGTTCTTGTAGGTGACTTCAACCTACTAGACATCTGCTGGGAACTTTATACAACAGAAAAGAGGCAGTCCAGGAAATTCTTAGAGCATGTGGAGGACAGCTTTTTGTCACAGCTGGTGAGTGAGCCCACCAGGGGAGGGACTATGTTAGATCTGTTTATTTGCAAATAGGGGTGGGTTGGTGGGAGATGTGGTGGTTGGAGACCACTTGGGGCACAATGATCATGAAATTATAGAGTTCTTGATATTTTGTGAAATCAGGGGGAACATCAATAGGACTTCTACATTGGATTCTGGAGGGTAGACTTTGGCCTATTGAGGAGACTTATCCAGTGAGTTCCTTGGGAAGCAGCCCTTAGAAACAAAGGAGTCCAGGAAAGGTGGGCATGATTCAAAACAGAGACCTTGAGGGCACAGGGGCAGACTGTCCCTGTGTGCCAAAAGGTAAGTTGATGAGGCAAACATCCAGCCTGGATGGGCAACAAGGTTTCAGAAGAACTTAGGAAGAAAAAGAGGATGTAACATCTTTGAAAGGAGGGTCAGATCTCAGGATAAGGGTTGCTAGGGCATGTAGGAAAAAAATTAGGGAGGCCAAAGCTCAGTTCGAGCTTTATTTGGCAACTTCTGTAAAGGAAATTAAAAATGTTTTTACAAATATATTAATGGCAAAAGGAAGGGTAAGACCAACCTTTTTCCTCTACTGGATGTGGGAGGGAACTTGGTAACTGCAGATGTGGAGAAGGCAGAAGTGCTTAACGCCTTCTTTGCCTCAGTCTTTAGTGATAAGACAGCTTGTCCTCAGGACAACTGTCCTCTTGGGTTGGTAGATGGTGTCAGGGAGCAGAATGGTCCCCTGTTATCCAAGGGGAGGCAGTCAGAGAACTGCTGAGCTATTTGGATAGTCATAAATCTATGGGAACAGATGGGATCCATCCCAGGGTGATGAGGGAGCTGGCAGATGAGCTTGCAAAGACGCTCTCTATCATTTACCAACAGTCCTGGCTCATTGGTGAGGTTCCAGATTACTGGAAGCTGGCCAGTGTGACGCCTATTCATAAAAAGGGTGAGAAGGAATATCCTGTTAATTATAGGCCAGTTAGCCTGACCTCAGTACCCGGCAAGGTAATGGAACAGTTTATATTGAGTGTCATCACACAGGACTTGCAGGATGGCCAGGGTATCAGACCCAGCCAGCATGGGTTTAGGAGGGGTAGGTCGTGTTTGACCAACCTTGCCTCCTTTTATGACCAGGTGACCCGTCTGGTGGATGCAGGAAAGGCAGTGGATGTTATCTATATGGACTTCAGCAAGGCCTTTGACACTGTCTCCCACATCATACTCCTGGAGAAGCTGGCAGCCCACGGCTTGGACAGGAGCACTCTTTGCTGGGTTAGGAACTGCTGGATGGCCGGGCCCAGAGAATGGTGGTGAACGGTGCTGCATCCAGCTGGCGGCCAGTCACCAGTGGTGTCCCTCAGGGGTCTGTGCTGGGGCCAGTTCTGTTTAATATTTTTATAGACAACATGGATGAGGGCATCGAGTCCTTCATTAGTAAATTTGCAGACGACACTAAGATAGGAGCGTGTGTCGATCTGTTGGAAGGTAGGAAGGCTCTGCAGAGAGACCTGGAATGATTGCATGGATGGCCAGACTCCAATAGGATGAAGTTTAATAAATCCAAGTGCCAAGTCCTGCATTTTGGCCACAATTATCCCCTGCAACCCCCTGTTACAGGCTGGAGATGGAATGGCTGGACAGTGCCCAGGTAGAAAGGGACCTGGGGGTAATGGTTGACAGCCGACTGAACATGAGCCAGCAGTGTGCCTTGGTGGCCAAGAAGGCCAACGACATCCTGGCCTGTATCAGGAATAGTGTGGCCAGTAGGAGCAGGGAGGTCATCCTTCTGCTACACTCAGCACTGGTGAGGCTGTACCTTGAGTGCTGTGTCCAGTTCTGGCCCCTCAGTTTGGGAAGGACGTTGAGATGCTTGAGCACATCCAAAGGAGGCAACGAGGCTGGTGAGGGGCTTGGAACACAAGCCCTGTGAGGAACAGATGAGAGAGCTGGGGTTGTTTAGCCTAGAGAAAAGGAGACTCAGAGGTGTCCTTATCACTCTCTATAAGTCCCTGAAAGGTGGTTGTAGTTAAGTGGGGGTTGGTCTCTTTCACCAGGCAGGCACTGACAGAACAAGAAGACACAGTCTTAAGCTGTACCAAGGCAAATATAGGTTGGATATTAGGAAAAAGTTTTTCACAGAAAGAGTCATAAAGTACTGGAATTGTCTGCCCCGGGGAGGTGGTGGAGTCACCATCACTGGATGTGTTCTTAAAGACTGGATGTGGCACTTGGTGCCATGGTTTAGTTGAGGTGTTATGGCATGAGTTGGACTCAATGATCTTGAAGGTCTCTTCCAACCTAGTGATTCTGTGATTCTGTGACCAAGAGTATTTTCCAAATACTCCTTGAACTCTGACCAGTTTGGTGCTGAGACCATTTCCCAAGGAAACCTGTTTCATTGCCTGACCATGCTCTCAGTGAAAAGCCTTTTCCAAATGTCCAATCTGACCTTCCCTTGATGCTGTTTCATTCCATTTCCTTGGGGCCTAACACTAGTCACCAAAGAGTGGGATCTTCCCCTCTGCTGCCCATCTTGATGAAATTGTAGATTGAGATGAGATCACCCCTCAGACTTCTCCAAGCTGAACAAAGTGACCTCAGCTGCCTCTGTTAAGTCTTGCCCTCAAGACATTTCATTATCTTGGTCACTCTCCTCTGGACACACTGTAACAGCCTGATGTCCATCTCATATTGAGGCACCCAGAACTGCCACAGTATTCAAGATGGGGATCAGTTGTTTGAGTTTAGGTAACAAATATTTCAGAACATAGTGAAACCCTTGCCTACCCTTCTTCATTAAAGTACTCCTTTAGGGTAGTTATCAATCTGGCAGGGCTTTGGGTTTATTTTTCATTGGTTGCTTGCTTTTTATGTCATGTGTTTGGTTATTCTTTTTATGCATTCTCAGTCAAGAAAGAAAATGAACCTTACCTCCCTGTATTTCTTATAGACACATCTTTCTTGCCATTGATGGTGCAGCTACTGATATGTTCCATTTAACACTGCTCAATTTCTGTCTTAGGGTTGAACAGTCACATTCCTTCCCCAAGGAACACTTCAATCTCTAACTGACACTTGACATTCATTATCATAGAACAAAGGTATTCAATGTGAACGTGTTTACATGATTTTACTAAGTTTGTGATATTATTGAGACAAGAAATTTCACTCAACTTCTTTTGGAATGTCACATCTTGTCCTTTGTTTGGAGCTGAAAGCAAAGTAACCAAAATGAAACTTACTGTATGTTTCCAAATGAAAAGTGACCTGCAAGGTGGAAATTGTCAGACTGTACACATAGGAAAGGGAAGCTCATAAGTAATAGAAACAATTTGACTTCTATATCAGCAACTAGGAAAATCTGTAGTTCTGATGGAATTTTCTAGAGGTAGTTGAGAGAAAATAAAGCTTTGTACATGCTCTGGTGCATCTATACATATAGATGCATTTGTGATGGCATATGTGGGAGTTAGGAAGAGGAAAGGAAGAAAAAAATTATTATTTCTTCAAGCCATGTTGAAAAATATGTTTGATATTTATAGTTTTGATATTTGATATTTGATAGTTTGATATTTACATGTTTGATATTACTAGTTTTCCTTTTGGCTTTACTTGTTTTAAAGAGACATTTCTTAAATGTAATTAAGTAAATTATATAGTAATTACAATGAAGGAAGATTTGAAATATCTGCAATAAAATAATTATAAAATAACATAAATATTGTAATAACAAGCATATTAAATACTCTAAATGGAAAAGCAAAAATTCTCATTTTTAAAAATAATTATAGTTCTGTTTTCTTTTTTTTAATTTGCTCCCTGCAATATGTCTAGGATTCTTTAGAATGATGAAGCTTTCCAGTTATTAAGCAGTTTTGTTTGAAGTGCATGACCTAGGATTCTATTAATGATCAGTTCTGACCCCTATACCTCCCTATAGAGTCCCAGAGATAATAAGAAGAGCAGGGAATTATTGATTGAAACTAATGTGGTTTCCTTGTAGATCCTGAGTGTCTGTGTTAAACAAAATCAATCAATGCCAAGTGAAAAGCATGTTAATCATAATGTATGAACAACTTATATACACTAATATCCCATAGAAACCAATATTGCTACAACTCATGCAAAAGCAATTAAATATTACTAAAACTCTAAAATGTAGAAAAAGTAGAAAAAAAAAAATAACAATCAAACCACATTTTGATTTGTAACAAAAGGTGTCTGAACACTTTTAATTCACTTACCTGAGCTACAACTGTCCAAATTTAAGATTTTTGGACAGTTGGGATTGATCTCCTGGCTTTTTTCATAGCACTTAGTTGACAAAAAAGTAACTGGTACTCAAATCCAGAGCATAAGAGTCTTCTAAACACAGAATTCGGGTAAGCAAATTAATGATTGCCATCCTAATTTTCTCAGGCAAATAAACAAATTCTCTCATACCATTTTTCCTCTCACCAACAGTTTCTATTTTCTGAACAAAATTGCAGTTTATTTCATTTACCTATAAATATATATTCTACATATATACTTTTGAATTATTAAATATTTAAAAGTTCTTTGCACACTTCTCAGAATACTATCCTTGTATTCTAAAAAATGCTTTGGCATAACAAATCTTTTCAGATTTATACAATTCTTGTGAAAGAACACAAATCATGGGTGCATCTGTCGACAAACTTTTATCAAAGACTTTTCATCACTTGCTTTAAAACAAATTTAAATTAGCAAAGGTACTGTACAAACCCAAAGAATTCTTACTCTTATTCTTTGGGTTTGTACAGTACCTTTGCTAATTTAAATAGCAAATTGCTATCTTCCAATCTCTCACTGGTTCCAGCTTAAAAACTGATGAAGCTTAACTGACACACAGGGAAATTACACTGGTGATAAACCAGATGCTATGTTGAAATAAAATATCTTATCAAACTAATGCAACCGAGGTCATTGCTATGGAATTTGAGCTCAAAAATAGGACTAGGGAACACCAGTTGCAAATAAAATTAATATGATGAAAAGTGCAGGCAAACTGCTGTCATAATATCACAAACCCTATATTCATGAATAAAAATTACATCATAACAAAACATACCAAATATACATTATGACTATGTGGGTGTAGAAATGAAGCAATCAACACTAAATCAAGCTTTAAATCAGGGTGAATAGCGATGCCATTTTTTCAGAATACATTAGCAATCTGCCATAGTTAAAGATTGCTAGAAAAAAATACAAATCCAATCAACCTTCTCCATCACATGGAAATATTTCAAGAAAATCTCTATTCTTTGTGTGCTGCTCTGACCAAGTTCTAAACACTGTATTTCCATTTCTAAAAATTCCAGTTTTATCTATCTGACATTCACTGTGTTTCCTTTCTTAAGAAAAGACTTTCAGTGATGCAGCAGTGGAAAGCAGAGTGGATTTTGATAATCAACTCAGGACTTACTCTAAGAGTGATGTTGACAAGTGCAATCTCACCCAATATTTGTAAAGTTTAAGAGCCCTTAAATTACCTACTCCTTTTGCTGCAAGAATTGACACTTGCATTTCAAAGCTCCAGGAATTATACTACACAACTGAATATATTCTAAGGTACTTCTCTCCATTGAACATTGTAAAAATGGTAACCAGGTACAACACAACCCATTTTAAAGTTGTAAAAATTACCAGCTTTGATACTGAATTCTTAAACCACTCTCTTGCTAGAAGATGCAACAAAATTGTTAGCTAATATTTTCTCACAATTGGGTTAGCAGGTCACACTTAATATGCCTGTTTCCTTCACATATGACTTTGCATTAAAGGTCTAAGGTCCACCTTCACTTTAGAAATAATCTCTTTAAAATCAAACTATATACAGAATGAAATTAAAAGAACCAAATTTTTGAGGGTTTTTTTTTTGACAGCAAAAATGAAATGTCAAATAGCAATTATATACTTACTATCAACTATAATGTAGATGAAGAAAAATTTCAAAAGTACATTCTACATCCTATTTAAGAAAGCCCAGGGAAGGATGTATTTGTTTAAAAAATGAGATTCTTTATTTTATTAAAAGAAAAACAACCCAGTAATTATGTTTGGTTGTTACGTTCCTAAACCAGCAGTGTTTGACTGAATATTGGAGACAAAACCAGTTTTCTGCTACATAATTTTATGTAGCATTCATGTCATGTTCAGAATAAAGCTTTAAGGAGCTGTGTTTGAAAAAATTCATTCTAAAAATACGTATAAAAATATGGAAGAATTCAGTGTTAATTCTTTAAAGTATGAACCTGGTAAATTCATAGATGGATACTTGTCAGTCAGTGGCTAATTTATCTGCCAGCTTTACTTGCAAGCAGGTTGGAGACAAGATAAAGTGCTTGTTTATTCTTTCCTATATAATTGTGTTGATGTTACGTAAAACTAATTTTTTAACTTCATTCATGCCAAAACCTACAGATCAAAGGTTTGACTTTTGCCTTCATTTTATTCTGGAAACTTGATATACAGTTCTAAGTATTACTTAGAACTCTGATTTTTGAGCTCTGATTGCAAAACATCCCCAACAATGCTGAGGAAAATAAAGTAGCATGTCCTACATATCTTGTAGTTATTCTTAGCAAAGGGCTTGACATCCTAATTCTAAACATTTCAGAAAATAATGAAGAACCATGTTATTATATCTTAATAAGCCACAGAATCAAAGAATACCAGGTAGGAAGGGAACCTCAAGGATCATCTGGTCCAACCTTTTTAGGCAAAAATGCCAGTCTAGACCAAATGGCCCAGCACCCCTGTCCAACTGAATCTTAAGTGTACAATACCAGGGAATCCACCAGTTCCCTGGGGTGTTTCAAATGATGATTTTTCTCATTTTGAAAAGTTATCATTCTGTGTCTAATTGGAATATCCACAGAAGAAACTTGTACCCATTATCCCTCATTTTTTCCATGTGGCTCTTTGCCAGCCTTAAAAAAAATAATTATGGTATTTAGACACAAATGTTAAAGGGAAGCTTTATTTTTCAACTGATGATCTTCCCACTTATTTTTCAAACATGAAGTATTACATAAAGAACCTTCTTTGACTACATGATCTCAAACCACAGATCCTGTCATTCAGTTCTCTGTTTTCATAAAATGTCGATCAAGCACCTTGAAAGCACAAGCAGAATTTGAAACAGATTTTATTTGTGAGTTTCCCCCAAGAAATAAGTAAAGAAAGAAAAAATATTTTCAAATATCAAATTAACTCAAAGTTTCCATATTTTCAAAACAATCTGAGATAATAATCGAAGGATGAGGTGCAGTCATGTCTTCTTAGTGAAATTTACATTCCAGCTAAGTTTCATCTTAAAACACAGGTGTATCAAGGCAGAAAAATAGTGTGTAACAGAGAGTGATACATCTGACTTATCCTAGGGAGTTAAGATGAGATAAATTACTCTGAGAAGGTCCCTTTTGCTCTTTATTGGGTATAAAGAAAAACTGGAGTTGCTAGCAGCTACCTTTGGATACCCAAGTTACAGCAAATCAATCTAACCATAGGCCAAAACTGACTGATGAAAAATTATGTTTTGTTCCCATCAGCTGGTGCAAAACCCTTTTTTTCTTGCTTAGAACTTTGTTGTTTTAAAATAGGAAATATATGTTGAATATTTTAATTGGTAGAAAGCATTTTTCCTAAAGTCGCAACTATAAATGACAAAATCATTCCTTTCTTAAGCAGCTATATCTTATAATCTTACAATAAAACATGAAAGGAGAACTACTGGATATAGTATTATATTATGAAAGAGACAGCTAAGAAACTATCTCACAGAATACTAAAAACAGTGAAAGAAAAACGCAAAAATAGAATGTGCATGATGTTCTATATTCAGCTTTGTGGGTTGGCTCTGAAATCTCCTTTTGAGCTGTCTTTGATAATCACTTGTATGACCAAATTCTGTGGCAACAGTAGGGTGTTCTCCACAATATTTTTATCTAAGGACTTAAACCAGCCAGTATTCAAAGTTAATCCATATTTATTTTAGTTCTATACATAAGCATATTTTTTTAACTTTTGTTAATGGAGACTAGATCAAAACATATAATTCTACATCATTATTTTCAATATATCTCCAATTTCATTTTTAATATTAATGCTTGCTAAAAGCCCTGCAAGGCAGACCTCTCTTGAAGACTCTCCCACTGTTAACGTAACAGAGAATTTAATTTGTCTCAAAAAATTATTTCAAAGTGAAACATTTTCATACCTCCCTGTATTTGAGCAGTTTTCCAGCTACATGCTATCAGTGCATCTGCAGTGAATCATACAGAATATTATTTTAAAGAGAGAAGAAATACTGGACATGTGATGTACATTCAGATACTGTGTTCCAGTTATAGCATCAGTGCTTTCTTCAACAGCATTAAATATCACACAGGAGCAGTCATATTAGCCTCCCAGCGGCATAAGACCTTTGAGGCTTGCTTGCTGCATTTTTTTAATATTTTAAGGAATAAAAAGTAGAGGAAAAAATAATGCCATTTCACTGCTGATTCTGTAATCACATGTAGAATATAACAGCACCATGCCCTAAATATTCAACTGCCTATCAAGTTAAAACAAAAGTAAAATTCCCAATGGAAAAATTGTTATTGTAATATCTATACTATTGCTCAGTATTACCCTTTGGTTGAATTTCAATGCTATTGCCTTTGTTAGTTGGGACAACATGAAAATTTCTTCTATAGAGTTTTTATGGTTTCTTGGGGTTTTTTTATGAGACACCACTCTTGTATTGGCAGAAACTGATTTAATAGATTTTTGCTTCTTACCATCAACACATGCTGGCCTTGCTCTTGTTGTACCGGCAATCTGTCCTTTTTTACATGCACAGCGAGCTGTTTGTCGGGCTATAGTCCTTCGGGGCTGACTGCTATCTCTGTCCAAAGTGACAATCTCACATGTACCTGCAGCCAGCTGACCTGGAAAAAAAACCAGCAACAGGTACCAGAGTCACTGAATGCACTGCAGGAAATCTATTACAGCCAAATAGAGCCACAGCCCTAAGTCACAGCAGACACTCCACAACAAATGGGCAGCCAGATGATGGATATAATAAAACTGAGATGACTTACAATTTTTCTTTGTGGTGGACATACAAAAACCCTGCACACTGGTTCTGTCAGAAAATGATTATTGTTCCATAAAAGCCAGAGAGTTGAGGTTACACAGGTTACTTTTACTTATGTTGGCTAAGTAAAGTAACAAACTTTCATGGCAATGGAATTTAAATGGAATGCTCTTTACATACTTTCAGAAAAGAAATTATAAAACATACAAAAAATAAAAATTTCCCCAAATTTCCATGAATACAATGAAGTCTTAAGTGTTTTGTGTGTTGCTTTTGAAGGAAAAAGCCTTTCAAAGCATGCTCACGTTTGACAAACTGTCAATCCTTTGGCTCTTGCTTCATCTAAACTGAAAGGTAATTAATTCTCTTCCTAACTCATATTTGATGTAGCCGTTAATTTCTTTTTTTTCTTTTACTAAATTTACTATGTAACTGTCAAATGTCTTAAATGACACCACACCCTTAGCTCAGTAATTACTTCCTTTTAATTGACTTGTCCAATATAGGTAGCTTTTCCTAAGTACTAAAGAAATCCACACCACCTAATTCTGAATTTGGACTGTGCTATGAGAAACAAAACAAAAATTTCCAAAAATTATTTTATGAAGGTCATTAGTTTGAAGTTCATGTTATACTTTTAAAGCAATGCAATTCCTCTGGTACAATTAACAGCAGGCTAGTAGTATACCAAAATAATACCTTTTACAGGCAGGAAAGATACATTATTGAATTTCAATGTGTAGAAAGACCAAAAAAAATTCCCAACTACTACTTTGCATTACATACATTACTTATTCTGAGGTTTATAGTGCAGTAGTAAACATGTACAACACCATCTGCAAATCACAAGCTTTCCATGTTTTAGCTTTTATTAAAGAAAAAAAAAAATCCATATTGTTTTTAGAAAAAAATACAGTTTAAATAATATTCACAGTAAATCATTTTATGCTGTAGAAATAAAAAGAGAACAAAGCAAAAATTCTATTATAACATCAAAACTAAAAAAATAAAATAAAATCAACCTGAAATATATATGAATGGCCTTTAAATCAAAAGGTGCAATGCTATTTTTCTATGCTCCTTTCATTTTTTTTCATTCAGAATACAAGTTTACCCAGTCTATTCTTCTCAGAAGCAGTTAAAATGCTTGTTGTGTGGAACAGCAAAATTTTGCAGATTGTCACCAGCATTGTGTCTCGTTCCATGCTAAGGCACCTAAATTTTAAGTTTCTGTTACTCTTACACTGCAGTAAATTAATTACAAGATGGCAAAAATTAAGATCTCAAGGATGGAACAAGGTACTACAAATTCATGCAAATATATGACATATGTAAGTAATATACATTAGGCACTTATAAACACATATATTATATTCACAATAGTGAACATTATCACCCCAGTGTTTAATGGCTGCTGGCAACCAACACTCATGAGCTATGGTCAGTCCTGTGTTTCTACTCTTTTCCACCCAGTCTGTTAATAAAAACATCTTAGGATAAACATATTAATTAGTGGACTTTTATTCTGTTATATGCTTCTTTTTTTCTTTATTCATTCAAAAATACCGGATTAGATGCAAAGGTTTAGCAAGAAAGAAAAAAACCCAACCATTTGCCTTGACACTAATATATTTCATTCTGGGTTGTAGGAGATGTATTGCTCCTAAGGAATATAGCTGTTTTGGTAGATCGTATGAAAAAAAAGATAATCAGAAGTGTATTTAGATCCTGATGCCTTAGGCCACAAAAAAGTGGAAGTGTAAGTAAGACACGTGTAAGTATATGGGTTTCCATATTCTCAACTATCCATGAGTCTATTTCTTTCATTAAAAAATCATACAATCTAGGTGAATAATTGTATAAACTAATTTCAGAGGAAAGGAACCAAACTTACAGCACAGCGAAGGCAAATAATGACTATACTCGGAGAATAAAAATAATGAAGCTCTATGTCAAGATAATTTGTGAAGGCAATGAGTTTTCCAAGGACTGCAAGCAACGAGTATCAATAAGAATAGCTAATGGCATTTTCTGCTTTTGGACCTGTAGAATTTTAGTCCTGCTTTGGTTTTCAGAAATGATAACTTCTTCCAGGCATAGTGACCTAATTTCCTTTATGAATTTTGAAAACTAGGATACCTACACAAGAGTAACTGCTATACAATTTTGCCTGTTGCTTTTCCTTTTTCTATAGCAGAAGAAAATTGTAAGCTGTTGTAGAGCTACAGGAGCTCTTACATATATGACATAAATATTTCCTCCTGATTGTGTCACAGGCTGCAAAGATTGCAAGCATATTGAGCACTGCAGCAGACAGTACATTCAGTGTTACTTGGCTTTAGATGGCTGTAAAGCATGAAATGTACTAGTTAAGGTTATGGAAGGCTATCTCCAGAGAGACAGTCATACTGGTGTGAAACATGTCCTCTCTGTCTTTCATTAGGTAGATGATAAGTCTACAGGAGTACACTTAGATGATGTATGCTACTTTGGCATTTTAACAATTTCATCTAGAAACATAAGGAACAAAGTAATGGAACTAAATGAATATGCTTCTTGCAAGTACTGAGTTGCAAAAATTCCCTTTCATTTTCAGGGAAGTTAACACAGTGACCTCTTTCACAGATGTTAATGAAAAAAGGCTGTTCATTGGTGAGCCTCTGAACATGCCCCATTTCACTCCTAAAGCCAGAGAAGAAATCTCAAGGCAGCAATGGCTGGAGTTTCACTGGAGCTTTTCCAGTTGAGAGATTAAGAGCCACAGTCCATGAACACTCATAAAGGCTCCACACTTTCATTATATTTTCTTTATGTACTTGCAACTCACCACCCTCCAACCTAAACAAAATAATCTTGATGGAAAAAAATACAATAATTAAAGAATAGAGTCATACTATCCTAACCCATAAGCCTAACCCAGAGTCATAATAGTCTAACCCAAAGAAAATTTTGGGTTTTACTGTTTTATGAACCAAACATGAAGATTATTTCAGAAATACCATAAAACTAGAGCTTTCCAAGTTAATTAGTAGATATTTCTTTGTTGTGGTTACCATTACTATATATATATATATGTAAATATATTTAATATTTATTTTATAATTTTAATCCAGTAATTAAGATCTCACTGGCAATTTATTTGATTTTGTGTTTTCACCATCTGATTACTAAACAGAGAAAAGTTTCAGTTCTTTAATGCTCTTTCATAGTGTAGCACTGCGTTCTTAAAATGCCAGCAGATCTCTCCCCACTCTCTCCCACCACAAACACAAATGCTTCTATATGGAATTATTTCAGAAAAAGGGAAAACCACAGGATTCTGAATTAAAAATGGAAGTCAAAATAAACAAAAATAAAAAATTGCACAACTGCTAAAATTTTAAGTAAAACAGGACTGCGGTCTTGGCTTGTCTCTTGAAATTGTTTACAGTAATACAGTATACAGATGCTGTACACATCACTTCTTTTGTGTTTTTTTTTTTTTTCCTTAAATGAAGTCCATTTATGATCAGTTCTCAAACTGTTCTTTGTGAGACTTTCATGGAAGTGTAGGAAACATGAGTATAGGTATATGTATTTAGCAAATGTGCAGGAAAAATCTCAAGGTAAAATAAGCATATTTTTAAAAGATCATTAGTACCTGCATTCTTGAAATAAAATAATTTGTAATTGAAAAGCTTAAAAACAAAGGGCATTTTTCATGTTTACCACTAAGACTCTTCTGTCAACTAAATGTCATTGTTGAAAGAACAAAGATTTTAAAAGATCTATATTTTCTGCAATAGTTAAAAGCCTTAAATACTAGAGATATTTGTATTACATGGAGGGTACTTGGGATAATATTTTAATTTTATGTGGCTAAAAATATTTCTGTTCTTCAGTAGGAAATAAAAACCTAAATAATCCACATTAACTACGGCAATCAAGTTATAGAGTTTTTTTTAATTTTTGCTTATTGTAAAGCTGAAGGCTTTACCTTAAACTCATTTAAAGAAATAAAATCAAATTATGAACTAATGAAATCTGTGGGTACAGTGAAAGTAATTCTTGATCTAAATATACAGATTTTTCCAGAGGTTTAGATTTCATGCTCATCCAGAAAACCTACTTGTGATTTGTACATGCAAGCTTATATTGTAGTTTCAGTGAACAATTTTTCCATGCATCACCAATTTGATGCCTAGCAACACAAGCACTTTTAGTTCAAAATGCATTAAGTTAGATGGTATTAAAATTCTTGGCTAGATTCAGATATGCTTTTGTCAGTGAACACAATGCAGGAGTTGTTTCAAAATCAGATGATAGGAATACATTCAGTAGTTTTCTATTACAATATTGAAGTCTTTCTGACAACACAGCCATGCCAACTCCTGAGCAGAGCTGAGGATCAACAATCCCTACCGAAATAAGGGAGAACTGAAACATTTAGTGTCACTTATTATTTGTAATTTGACATTAACCTGAGTAACAAATATTTTAAAATAATTCAATTCAAAATATAAAAAGCATATTTTTAAGTGCAACTCAATTTTTTGGCATATATATTTCCTCAAAGAAAATGTCCTGAAAGATCTCTTACACTGAATATGATCCAAGTCCAGACAGTCCAATTACCTTTTCTTTTTAAACTTTAGTTCATAATGAGGGAGATTATGGCAAAGAATTGATTTGCCTCAAAGAACCACATTCATGTTTAAGCTGCAATAGTAAAATTTGTGAAAATCCAGCTAGCTTTAAATAAGAAAGAACAGTTTCTACAATGCTTCTGGGAAAAAAAAGTATTTAAAATAAAGTAATAAAATAAATAAGAACAGAATTGGCTCAGCCAGTATGGGGAAAAGTTTTTCAAATTAATCAGCACCATTTGAGAATAACTGTCAAATAAGAATATTGTTTCAGTTGTTAACTTAAGTGATACAAAGGCATTTCAATTTTTCAATAGATTATGTTTAAGGAAATAAGCTATCTCCCTTTCCTCTTTTCAAAGTCAGTGACATTAAAAGCATTACTTTCCAAGATGTTTCATATATCATTTTGGACCTTATATTCATTTCATTGAAACAAATGTTGTCTCTGTTTAAGTAACAAGACTACACAAAACAAATCTTCATGCAAGTAGAGTTAGACAACAGTTTGAAACAGTCTTGACTAGTTTTTCTTGAGGGTATGATTATGTTGTCAGTAGAAGACAGGACCAATGTTACTGAAACAAAAAACTAACTAATTTAGATAATCCTAATTTATTGGTGTAACCCACAGGTGCCCAGTAGAGTAAAATGCAGTACAGTTTTTCCAGAAAAGTCCTTACTTCACAACGTGATTAATGATTTACTTCGTTACAGGTTCAGAGCTATACTTGATGAGAGTCAACTTTACAATGTGACCTTTGTAGCTTCTCAATCTTAAAAGGATGAATTGTAGTGGTATTAAAGAAGAATATGTCTTAAAATGTGTGGCCCATTTTATGAAGAAAAAAAATTCTGTAGAATGTAATTATGTAAAATTTATGAATAATGAGAAAAATATCATTAATGTCTTCTCCTTTAAATATTTAGTTAAAATATTTTTCAGAGTTCCGCTGCAATGAAACAGTATATTATGTCCCCCTAGTAATTACTAATCTTACTGCAATTTTCAGACTACCACTTAGCCATCTCAAGGACATAAACAGCACAGACATTAGGAAAATAGTTTTCAGCTCCTCCATTCTGAAATAAGCAGTAAATTTTAATTAAGATAGATCCTGGTCTTTTAAGTAGTTGCACAGGAAAGAAAATCAAGTCTGTGGAGATTCAAGATACATTCAGGGCCAATTCTGAGATTTCATTTTTTCCCAGATAAGAGCAATGCCTTAACTTATTGTGCCTGATTCTGCTATTGCATGTAATTGCTTAATGTTTTATTGTATAATTAAGAATAATTTCCCCTATATCTGACTATTAAAAATACAAGAGAAAGAAAAACAAATGTAAAACCCAACTGCAATAAAAACAACTGTAAGATTTCAGATTCCAAATGGAATTCTCAATCAGAAAAAGATCAAAAAGTCAAGGATGTATGAATAAATGTGGAAACAAGTCATTGTACATAGGAACCTAGTTCTAACCAATTTTCCTCCTTTATTACTTTAAAACGTAATTCATACTGCATATGTAGAAATGACAAGGTGTTTGAGTCCTTTTTCTTTAACTAATTTCTGCCTCTGTGTAAGTCAGTGTGAACTGCAAATCTCAGCTCCACAGAGCTGTTCCAAGGAGGACCTGCAGCTCCAAGGGGTTAGTTAATTGCTTCTGGAGGCCTCAATTGGTTACAGAAAGGAAATAACTGCAGGAATTCAGGATTGAATGAAGATTTGCTTATTTGCATAAACCAGGAAGTGGCTGTTATTCCAGTACTTTCCTAAAAATATTAAAAGATGTTAAAAAAATAAAAAGGAAGAAAAAGAAAAAAAAAAGGCTAAATAAAATTAAATTGAAAAAGAAAATTAAAAAAAAAAAAAAGTAAAAAAAAAAAAAAAGTAAAAAAAAAAAAAAAGTAAAAAAAAAAAAAATCCTTCTATGTCTTTACCAGCCTCTACATGTAAAATAAACCTAGTCTGTTTATAAAATAAACAGAATAACCATAGGGGAAAAAATGTTATTGGAGGGATGCTGATATTCCTCTTGAGAAAGACAGGAATGAAAAGCACAGGTTTGTCTAAAAAGCTACTGACATTTCTTGGAGCCAGAAGCTGTATGTCGGGAAGGAACAAGTCTGTTGTGTTAGCAAAATATGTCACTGCAGGGAGCATGAAATCAGTTTGAAAGAACATGCAGATAAAGTCATATATCAGAAGTACCTAAAATGCAGCCGCTCAGGTAAGCAGTGTTTTCAACTTCTCAGGCTTTCCTTTGTACTATCAAACCATTACCCTAGGATTACCTGATTGCTATTCTAGAAGGACTTGAAAACTACTTACAAATGAAAAGCCTTTAAAAAGTCATCATACAAGTAGCCATCCTACTTGTATCAAGATGTGCACTGCAAGATTCCGGGTTCAACAGCAGGTTTTGGGTAAAATTTGGTCCAGTAAGGGTCATGCAGGAAAGAACTAGCATACTGAAATTTTGTTTTATTGAATCCTGTTGATATGAGTCAGTCCTTAAACTGCAGAAACAATAACCCCAAACTCTAATTACCATCCACCAGGAACTAAGTTATATCCTATGCAAAAAGAACTGCGTCCTTGCCTGTAGCAGGTTTCAAAACCTGAAGGCCAAAGTAGGCAGCTGAAGACAACAACTACCTAATACTATCCAGCCTTGTTAACATGCCATATGCTAACTCATACCTATGTATGAATAAAAAATTCAAATTATGAACATTTTCTGTAATTTTTGTAGGACAACTATTATCACAGCAAATAACCTACTCTCCTGTTAAGTAGGCCTAAATGATTTCTTTAAAATGAAATTTCTTTAAAATATTTTCACTACTGCCTGTAACAGTACTCTTCTTTTTCACAAAAGACTATGACAAAAAAAACCCTAAAACATTTTCTTTCTAGTAATGGCACTGTAAAGCAGCTGTTTTTTTGGTAATCTAGATGGCAGGCAAAATGTTCTAGTAGCTAGGGTAATTATTTTGCCATCTTTTTTGTTTATGGAAAAAGTCCATAAACATTATCCATTTAAAATAAAGTCTCTCAAGACTTGGTTATGCTTCACTTGCTGTGAACATATAGGTACAACAGCTGACACATAACCACAGGAAAATATAGACTTATCTTAGGAACACAGCAAAAGTAAACACTGGAAAAAAAAAAAAAAAAAAAAAAAAAAAAGAAGCTCTGAAGTAGAACAGTATCTGTATCCAAGAAGGAAACAAATTTCAACAATTTTTAATGTCTTACTATACCTGAGAAGAAGTAGTCCTACTGAAAAATATATGACATTAATTAGAAGTATTATGGATGAATCCAAATCAGTCTCATGCTGGGAATCTTGAGCAGAAAAAGGATCCTCAAGCCCAAAGTTCCAACAGGCAGAATTTGCATCTCTTGTAGTGTGTCTGCAGTGATCATAAAGGAAGTTTATGGTGCATGTGTTCAACTAATCTGGATGCTAGCATGAGTGCTCAATTCAAGTACATCATCAGGACCAGAGCAGAACAGCTTGTACCTGCTGTGTCTGCTGTTTCTTCTTCCTTTGCTCTCACTGTCATCACTGATCCCACCAGAGCAGTTCCTCCATGTGTACAGCAGGGCTCAAGGAAGGGAAGCATAGCCCCCTCATTCAGGGGCTACACTGAGCCCATGGCTACATTCAGCACACAAGCCCCACTGCTGCAGGTACAGCACCAAGGTAAGAGTTAAAAAGACAGACATAGTACGCAAAAGAAATATGCCCTTTCTGTTAGGCTAATACAAAACTTCAACTCCAACCAGAAGGAGTGAACTTCAGAAAGGCTCCTTAACTGATTGAGTGATGGCTTTCATTTTAAAGGTTTGGGAACAGGGTTTTACGCAAGTGTGACAGAGAAGCATGAGTAGCCTGGCTATTATTCTCAGATGTTCTGCAAGACTTGGAGGAGTGATTTTCTATCTGGGCCAGCTTCACTGCTGCATTTTCCTTTTTTATCTGTTTTGCTCAAAATTACTTATGAAACAGGTGCATGCTGAAATGAAAAGTTTTCATGGATAAAATCCATGATTTTTATATCCTTATTTCTAGTCCTCCAAGAATATAACCATATATGGGATAAGATTCTCTTCTGCACAACTCAGAGGAGGGTGTCAGAAAAAGAGTTTTTAAGTTGCTCATGTATCCAAGGCTACCCAAAGAGAGAGCAGTTAACGAGGATGACTGTCATCCCACCCACCTTTACCAATCAGTAAAGGGCTCAAGATTAGAGACATACACAATATCTCCTCCTACATCCCACTATCCAGGACCAATGTCTTCCATTAGCACAACTAAGTGTTCAACCATTGCACACTCACAACTCCATTATTTCAACTCTACAACATGTGGAGGGGCTCCTGCTTAAAGTATGTCATGTATGTTTACACTAGGTGTAGAATTAATCTCAAGTTACTGAAAACCTGAAAATATTTTAACTGTACAAATTAATTTTCTTCTGGACTTAGTGGCTGCAAAATAAACACACGCAAATCTATCAACAGAAGCAAAAATTATATGATATATGTGTTCATATCATAGAAGGCAATGTCACAAAGACTTTATACACTGATGACCTTTTAAAAAACTTTAAATGAACCTTTATTATTATTATTATTCCATCTATAACGAGGTCCATCTTTTTATGTACTGCTTATCAGTTTTACTAGCTAATAAAAAGTTAAATTATGCCATCAATTCCCAATGAATGCCTAATAAATAATACTTCCTTAGTTCAAGGTCCTTAATAAAAAGGAACAAAAATGAAGCCTGACACCATTTTGCTCAGCATTTTGATGAATTAAATTTGCTATTACTTATGGTGTACCATCATGAAATATGTTTTCTAAGACGAAGAATAGACTGCAGTTAATTAGCTTCTAAACACAAGCAAACTTGCATAAATTTGCACACATATACATATATAGATATTCTTCACAGAAGAGTGTGTTGAAGATTATGCAGAAGGTATTGCTTCTGATATTGACCATGAGGTATAAGCAATTTGCCACGGTTCCTCACACATTACTGTTATACTAATAACACAGAGTGAATCACTAAGCCTGCTCTTTATTATACCATAGTCAATGGTGCAATATCTTTACAATACACAACTTTTAGTCCAACACAGAGAAAAAAAATCATAGCAGAAACTACCTGTGTAAGAATTTCCACTTATTTCTAAGGGAATGCAAAAATAAAAAAAACATCAGGTCTGAGTCTGGTGTTGGCTATACTTTGCATTGTTTGTTCCCATCTACCTGCTAGAATATTAACACCATAGTGTTGACTGTAGACAATGTTTCAGTGTTCTGAGTGTGTCTGGAGGATGACACTAAATTCTTCTCCTTAATTTGGGATTAAGTGCATCAGAGACCATTATAAACTATATTTCATCTTTCATCAGCTAAGATCCTAATAAGAAAAGCTAACATGTGAGATTTGACCAACTCCATGGGTCACACTGAAGTAGCACCAACCAGAATTTTCTGGAGCAGAGGACAAAAAGAAAACTCTCAAGGTAAAGAGCACTGAGTGTAACTAAATTCTGCTCCTCAAACAGAAGAAAAGCTGAAGGAAAACTGTTAACATAATGGAGAAGCATTAGCATTTTCTGCCTTCCTATTGGTGAATATATTTAAGTTGTTTAGATCAGTGGTACTGATATTGTGCTTCTGTGGTAATGGTATGTAAGCAGGAAAAAGTATAAAACGCACAGAGAGGAGAATGATCCCACAGGGATAAGTAAGACAGCAGTAAAGCAAGAATTATTGAATGAATGTTTGCACTCACCAGATGTAATAAAACTTGAATGATATCAAGCAACTAATGTACATATATGAGATATACATGGTCATGTTGATCACTTATGGCCTGCCCTTCTTATTTTAATTTTATCAATAGCAATATAGAAACCTGAATGAAAACTGAGGATAAACTGATAGGAACAAGAACAGAAAAGCTAGCAATAATATTTCATTAAAAAAGGGTTTCTGAAAGGCCATATAACCTTTTGTCTAAATGCCTCAAATCCAAAATGTATTAGGTTCAAACAAAATAAAGTATTTTTAATTAGGTATAGGTAATCAGAATTTATACAGCAACAGCTAAAGAGAGAGTGATTATGACACTAAGACAAATCTAATTGTCCAGATCAAAGACTGGGCAGGCTATGTCTACAGAAAACAGGCCAACATAAGTATGTATTACCTAAGGGGCAAGTAAGCGTAGTGAACTGAATGATTAATCACAGCTGTAACTATGCATCACGTTATTTGTGTGTATGTTGATGCATAAACATGGATATTTTGGTTTGATATGAGGTGGACAACAGCAGAGGGACACAGTAATTTGGTAATAAAGAGAACGTTGCAACCACATTGCAAGAGAAACATGAGCCTATTTATATACAGAAAGCAGTGACTATGTTTTTTATCATTGAACTTAAGGAATGTATTAAATAATGATTACACAGTCTTGGTTCTAAACAGGTATGGCAATCAAAAGGCTAGGATTCAGTTTCTGAGGTTATCATATATCTTCTGTACTAGCTAACCATTTTGCTCTTGTTAACAGGAGTATAGAACACTGTTTGCACTGAGACTACACCACCATTAAACTAACAGTAGCCCAGAGCTGAAGCCATAGGATGTGGTATTAATCAAAATTCAGTTCTTCTAATCTGCTAAAACCTAATGAATTAAAGAACAATCCTTCCCTAGTCTTAAGTGAAAACAGTAGTACATTTTCTGTACAACATTAATCTTTTCACAGTGACTAATCTCATTCCCAATAAAATCAATGGAAGTTTTACCACTAACTATATGGACAAAAAAAATCAGCACCATAACAGTCTCCACACTCCCAGCACCAGTCCTTTAGCAAATTTGTGTTACATCTTAAATAACTGTCTTTCTAACCAAGGACATATGTCAAATGAATTCTTAAGCCAACTGAAAGCTCTATTGTAAGAACCATTCACTTTGTATGACTTTGTATCTACCACAAGTCATGGCAGCAGCTCAGAAAGTGCCAGATCAGGAGGCAGAGGTACATGTAAAACCAGAGGCACACTTGTTCAGTGTTGCACTTGGTATGACAACTCTATGGTCTCCCTATTTTTTTTTTTTTTAATTGTATTAGATAACCTCCAGGCACCCATTCCAACCTAAACATTCTATGATTAAATTATTACAATAATGTTCCAGAATACACTAGCGTACACTGTGGGTATAAGCAAGTACACACAGTATCTATACTCTTGTATGCATAGTTGTTGACATTTTAGTCTTTAAAATATGTTAGACACGCCACATCTATTCTAGCAATTTCAAACAGATAGTTTCTATTTTCTACTGCTTCCCAATTTCAGATATTAGTATCAATTTTCCGTAACATAACTTCTCTGTTGATATGAGATAAATGTATTCCAAAGTTATTACATTTAATACCTGTTTTCTGGTATCTTCAATCAAATGAAGCTGGTGACTGTTGGAGAAGCAAACACAGTAATAGATCCAAAGACTTAATAAGAGTAAGGTATACAAATAAACTCTGACAATGCTAAATTCCTTAAAAGAATACAGAACTACATATATCAATGATCTAAATACTGTATATATGTAGTATCTCTGTGTATAATGCAGGATATACATTATGAATACCTAGAAATTGTAGCTGTATATTCCATACTCAAAAAATTTAGAGATGTACAGATCCAGATTTAGTTTGTCCAGATCCCTCTGTAGAACCTTCCTACCCCCCAGCAAATAGATACTTCCACTCAGCTTGGTGTCATCTGTGAATTTACACTTGATCCTATCATCCAGATCATCAATAAAGACATTGTAGAGAGCTGGGCCAACACTGATCCCTGAGTGACACCACTAGTGATAAGATGCCAACAGGATGCAATGCCATTCACCACCACTCTCTGGGACCAGCCATCCAGACAGTCCTTAATCCAGTAAATGGGCTACCTGTGGGCCACCAGCTTTTCCAGAATGCCATGGAAAATGGTTCCCTTTTCCACTTCCTACTAATTAGCATTTTACCAAGCCCAGCATTAAAGACAAAAAGAAAAGTCAAGACTGGATTTGTTGCTTAACCCTTCACATAAACTTATGCATTGTCAGGGAAATGTTATAAAACCTAGACACTCTTTCTCCTCTCTTTTAAACATTACATAACTGGTATCTTGTATCCTCTCCTACACAGAGAGAGTTTCATAGTGGTTACCGAGATTGTATATACACATATAAAATGTATGGCTATATACACAAACACAGATACATATCCCACACTACCCTGTCCTGGGATAAGCTATGTCTCAAGTTTTCTTGCCTCCCTCATATTAGAAAATCCACTGATAATAGTTACTGCATGATCAGTATTCAACTGGGGGAAAAAAAAAAAAAAAAGAAACAGTAAAAAAGAGAAAATCCTCAAGCTGTCTAGGCAACCAATCCTTTCCACATTGCAACAACTTTCAAGTAAAGAGACTTCCCTGGAGTTGGTGAAAAATTAGAATCTTTGCCAAAGTCCCTTGGTGACAAAGGAAATGGATTTTGATATTTAAGCCCTAAACACAAAGTAGAACCAGCAAAACATAAAAGAAAAATCTATTTAATAATCTGATCAATTTTACTTTCTATTTTTCCAGTGATGGGGCTGTATCCAGTGACAGTGTAAACATTTTACTTTGCACAATACAAGAGCCACAATAGAAGAGTGTAATTAGCACTGGAAAGACATTCTTGAGGAAGTACTTTGATTTCAAAACACTGTTGGAGTGATTGTCACCCCTGCTGTGGTTGGATTCTCTCTTGATGTGCATAAAGTGTGAATGCAGAACGCATTATTATGAAACTCACTCATCCCTGCATTTGTGTGCTCATTGCTTTGCCATCTTGTGGTAACCAAAAATAGAAACCTACAGAGCAGCATATAATTCACACTAGAATAATGCTGCCGTGTCTTTTAATGAATTCTTCTGTGCACTTGCTAGAAATCTACAACTGAAACCATGTTCTGCATTTTGTTATTTATTTAACAAATGTGCAGTCATTTTCCTTTTAAGATTGAGATCACTGAAAAATACAAACTCTTGTCTAAACATTAAAAATAAGCACAAACATTAAATTATTTAATGCTGCATGAATGATTTCCAAAGAACTTTACCAAAATACACTGAGATCTTTTGTTTAAAGGAAGTAAAATTTACTTCCTTGTTTAAAGGAAGTAAAGTGATTCTATTCTCTCAGCACATATAAAAGCTATACCTGTAAAAAAATTGTCCAACAATAGGACAGTTTAATATGTTATAAAGGAAATTGGATTCGGACTTCATAAACTAGTCAATAATTATTTATGGAACAAAGTAATTTGCTGACTTTAGTTTGGGGTTTCTCCTTTAATTATCATGGGAAAAAGTAAATATAAAGCATCTACCCCTTCTAACTTTAACTTTTAAAAGAAGTAGCACATTTTTGAGTTAGCAGTCCCAAGGGAGAGAAGATGAGCCCTTCTGTTGCTAAGCAAGAGTTTGCCAGTTATTTCAAGCTTTAGCTGAGTACAAGCAATAATCACTATTGCCTGAAATATATTGGAATGAAAGTACATGGGACCATTCATGACACTTCATCAGCATGCAGGAGGCAAACAGAGTGACTGCAGTGATTGAATACAGGCTCAGAACTACTGGCTTTAATCTCCATCTCATTCATTCAGCCCTTACTTTTGGCACAGCTGTATGATAAACATTCTGACATTTCTTCCTTGCCCACCCTCCCTTGGAATCCCATGATTGCTGTTTGTATGTTTGTTATGTATTTAAGATCATCAGATTTGGTTTTTCTTTCTTTGTGGTCTTGGCTCCACCCCCTTCTTCCCCACCCTCCCCCCACACACCAAAAAAAAAAAAAAAAAAAAAAAAAAAGCCTGGGTATGGGTAATATCCAGGCTTACAATTGTTATTATCAAAACACCTTTATTTTTGAGAAGAGAAACAAAGTCATAATCACTTTGCCTCTGTGGTCATCTTACATTAAAAAAAAAAGCTAAATTCACAATTAATACTAATTTTTCCTATGACCTTTTGTGCAAAATCACATCTATACAGTGAATGTATATATTAAAAAAAAAAAGTATAACTGGCTTATATTGGCATTATATAGAATTCTAATTGGTGCTAAAAAAATTCTGATGTTAAAGAGAATAAAGTTTCTTACTCCGTAATGGGGATTTTGTTTGGTTTCTTTTCTTCTTGTTTGGATTATTTGTTTTTTTTTTTAATTGTTTACTGTACATCACTTATAATGACAAGAAGAGCTGACATGCAGCTCCATATCACCAGTTCCTTGACTCTGCCTTGGCTTTGCAACCACTGGGTTCTAAGGGTACTCAATATCTTAAGGCCTAATTGGTACCTTAAACATCCTACAGTAAAGTTAATGAGTTACATATAAACCCAGTAAGCACAAGTAACCTTTGCAACTGGGTAGCATCTATTACAGTGGAGTGACACTGGTGTCGAAAAACAACTTCTATTTTATATTATTCCATCCTCATATTAAAATACTTAAGAGTTTTGGGAAAATCTGCCTAGTCTACTTACAGAAGTTGGGCTGACTTCTTCTACTCAGTACGCCAGACTCCTTGAATTCACAAATCTGCTACATGAAACTACCTGATTTTCACTCATTTTGTACTGAAATTGATGATGTATGATCACTGTAACAGTTGTAATTTAATCAAAAAGATACTCCTATGACAAACAAAACACTATAAAGAACCTATTTAATACTCTCCACTCCAATATGGGAATATATTTGCAGTTTTGCTGACTGAAAATGCATGTGGCCATTCCTTAATGTCCAGAGATAAGTGGGATAGAGCTCTACAGAGGACTGGGCCTACAGTACCTGTTGCTGACATGAAGATGCCTTTTCTCTTACACTATTTTTTTCTGCTGCTAAAGAGCTACTGAGCAGTCAACATAACAAAAATGAAGAAAGAGAGAGAAAATAAACCACCTACACCCTTTTAAGGCAACATGCAACACCATCTCTCTCAACTAAGTAAAAAGAGCAATTGATACACTGCATTGAAATCTGGAGGCAGCAAACAGATCAATGAGATAAGGAGATAGATGAACTTTGCAGGTTCCCAGGGAGATGCAGAAATATCCTTGGAACAGCTAAAATGAATCTTTTAAAGAAAAACAATATTCCATTAACTATAATGCCATCTAAGGAATAGGACCTAAAATCAGTCTCCAGAAGACAAGGCAAATTCTGTGCTGTACTTAAGTAGCAGCAAACAATCCATTACCTTCCTCCTAAGAATTCTTACTGTACTTTTAAGGATCAAGTTTCATTAGTTATTCATTTCAATCAGGAAAAAAACAGAACCCTTGAATATGAAAAAAAAAATAGCCCATCATGTGAGACATGAAAATCTTCCAAGCAGCAACAACAAAGGAACACAACACACAGTGAGACAGACTAATCTTACTACCTGTATGTTGTTATGGAAAAGGGAGCTAGGGTGACTACATCTACACTGTAGTGCAAATACATTGAACTGCCAGCCAAAGACTGATACCAGTATATTTATTCAACACTTTCTTGCTGTGACTGTTCTATCTTTCCTGAAAACAACCATTCACTAGTAGCAGTTGGTCAGCAATATTGAATTATTTAACTATACCAGCTCACATTATGATTTTTTTATTATTTATTTAAAAGCAGAATATCACTGCTACAAAATCACCCAAGTTCCAAGGTTGTCTTCAAAATGTTCATACTGGCTGCTTAATTCAAATAATTTCTTCTTCATTAAAAACAACAGGTTTCCTGACAAGAAGTTTAATGCACTACCAAAAGGAAACAAATCCAAACAAATAAAAAGCAAACAAAAGCAGAAAAAATAAGCCACAATTGTCCAACTGGGTGCACAATCTGATTTATTTATGACAGCTATGCGATATATGTCTCCTAAAGAAACCATTCTATCAACTGTTCTTATTTTTGATGTGGAAGTTATTCAGGATATATTTTAACTGGTGGGCTAACAGACTAAACAGACTATAGAAAAGGAAAGCTGACGCGTGATTGCAGACAACTTAGCAGCTTATTGGAAATATAAATGATGAATATCACAACCCACTGAATATCATCAGTGCATTGTGACCTGCTTAAATAAAAAATAATTTTTAAAAAGTCATATTTTTTCAATTACAGTGAAGTTAGATCTTACTTCTAGCACCATCAGGCAAAAAACCCTGCTCTTTTTTTTTTTTTTTTTTTTTTTTTTTTTTCATCTTACTTCTTTTCCTCATTAAATGTAGGGCAAGAGCAACCTTGCTTCCCAATGTCAGGATTTATGAATTCCCATTCACAGTGTCCAAAGATTTGCAAGACAACCATTCTGACCTTGGCTAAAAAGGAAATCACTCTGAATGAGTTTAATGAGGATTTGAAAAAATGTCCTTGGAGGTATAGCTTGAATGAAAATGTAATAATGTCTACATTTTGCCTTGTACCTTATAGGGAAGCAAGAAACAAATTTTATTCAGGATTTTGCACTTGCTACTCTCAATCTCACTGAAGCTGCTTAAACAAAGCTAATAGAAATCGGCTCAATGAGGCATTATTCCTTTCATCTGCAGTGCTTAGTTCCATTTTTTTATGCTGACTTCAGAAATTATGTATGAAGACAAGAGAACACTAAGTTAGTATCACTGTGGGTAAACTTATCAGACTTTAGGGGCAGCTGATAATTGCTGGTGTCTGAAATGTTTCTTTTGATTTTAGCTGAGAAGTTTTGGTGGTTTTTACTGCTCTTATATTGATTTTTTCTTAATGTTTTAGGAAGATGGTGTGTTTTTCTAAAACATACATCACTGCTCCACTGAAACTTAGACAACTATTCTGCCTTTAAAATAAACTAGCTCATCAACAAAAACATTTTTCTCCCTTTTAATACACTTCAGGCATGTGGTCTTATCTGTCATGTTCTCTTTTTGGATGTCAAGGGCCCCAAATGACATCAGTCTGAATTTCAACTAGTATTGCACAGACGTGTCAATATCAATGATACAAGAGATGTTTGCAAAAAACTTTTGTTGCTAACTCTTAGTTAGCTACACAAAGCTAAGGAACTAATTTGTGTAAGATACAGCACAAAAACACATGTTTATCAGAGAACAATCAAATCAGATGTCATATAACGAGCTTTGGTGAATACGAATTCAGAGACCAGAATGTTCCACAGTATTGCCTGGGAACACAGCAGGGTCTTTCTTTCCACTGACTTCAGAAAGAACTGTAAGACCTAGTATGATACTACTGTCTGCTCATATAAACTAGTCCAAATTCAGTGTTGAGAAATTCACACCTCCAACACAAATGGTTTAGTTTAATTTTTAACAGATCCTTCTATGGTACTAATTTACATGTCCCCATAAACAGAGATTGAAAAGATCGCCAAAATGGTAGAATTTGAATTCAACTTTTCTGCAACTGTTTGGACTACTCTCTACTGCTCCAGTGCCTGACCAGAAGAGGAGTGAAAATAAAACTTCCACCTCTGTGTAATAAGCTATAAAATAAAAATCTGTATTAATCAAATGCTAACCTACATTCTGCAGGTATAAGTTTGAAGATCACATGCTAGGAGAAAAACTTTTAAGCAGAAGCTGCTGCCAACCTTAGCTGGAATAACCTGTGTTCTTTAGACTTCACAGCTTGTCTCTTGAAAGTTCTCTGGCAACATGTGCTTTTTCACATTTGTCATCTAAATCACAGATCCAAATGTAAAATATAACATTAAAGAACAGTAAGTGCATTTGTGACACTCTTTGGAGAAATCAGGTACACATAAGGTAGTAACTATGTTACATGGAAATATTACCAGCCCCTAATGTGACTTTGCTACACTAATTTAATTTAGAAAGATCAGTTGTCCTTCCTAACATCAGTGCACACCACTGATACTCTACTTTTCAGAAAACTTTGCTATCCCTAGGTAACAATGAAACAAGATACGTGACAGTTTGGCACAGTAGTTCAAACCACATAGTGTTACCCTTATTATTCACAATGCTGTACAAGTGCAGGCAAAGAAGTATGAAAACTGATTCCTCAAATTGTGTGTTCTACTGATTGCAAAATGTAAAGCAAGAAACATATTTTCCTTTCATCTGTGACACTGAAACAGCTCTACTGAAGAACTTAAACCAGAAATTTCCGGACTGTTTGAACTAATTTCTCACTGTACTCTGCAAAATTCTCTGCAAAAACCTAGTACACATAAAGTGTAGGCCTACCACAAAAAGTTCATTCAGAATATGGGTCAGGTTTTGCAGAATTTGATATAAAATCAGGCAATCCCTTTGGCATGAAATAATAATACAGAACATTATATTGCTGAGTTATTAAATCTGGTGCTCAGTTTCAGAAATTAGCTGATGTTGAGGAAATTCCTTAGGCAAAGGACTGATGATGTGGTAACATTTCTACCCACCGCATGTAGGAAAAAATATGCAAAATACGTGGTAAGATGGCTTACACAATCAATTTCTCATCAGAGTGAGGTAGCCCATATGAGTTTTGCACTTCCTAAATGCTGTCCAGGATCACTTCATCATAGGAAATAAAACTACTTTAAAAAAAAAAAATATGTGCTATGGAATGACAGCCTTTAAAACTGTCAGTATCATCAATGAACAGTTCTTTCATCAACAAAAACTATCCCAAATACTTTTCAGAAACAATAAGCACTAAAATGAAATAAAATTTTGCAAAATGCTTGAAAGGCATTGCAGCTGCAAATCCAGCTATATGCTTGCCATAAAACCACATATGCTAGTATACGTCTCACTGAGTACTGCTCTCCAAATTTATTCAAAAGTCACATACAGAGTACAAATCTCACAAATACTTTATTTTTTTTTTGAGACATAAGGCATATAAAAATTCACATCAGTCACCTTTTTTTGTGTGTTTTTTCTTTTTTCTTTTCTCCAACAGTAATTTAATAGCATATATATACTAGCCATTTTTACATAAAAAAATATATTTCAAATCTATCCTAAATGGGGATAATCCCATCACTACTATCCTTCAAAGGTTTTTATAGAATGAAGCTTTAAATCAAAGACTTAGAAGAAATCTTGATCTTCAATTAATAAATAATTATTAATAAATAAATGTTATGACAAATTCAGTTACTATCTTGAGGAGAAACCTACAGTTTTCATGAAAGCACTAAGTGAATATACTTTATGTATTCCCTGAACACAGAAAATAAGAAGACTCTCAACAATAAGATCATTTAACAGCAGGTAACCAACAACCCTCGTCTTCTTTTCAGGGCAACACACTAGACAAGAATATACTGAAAACTTTCTCTATGTTACTTAAAGATTTGCAACAGATTTTGAGGATTACTACAGGAAATTATGACCAATTCCATCTGGTGTTAGTGTCACTTCACTAAAAGAAAAAAAATTACAAAACTAAAAAACCCATCCTTTGATGGAAAGGTTTAATTCATCTGAAAATATATGTGTGTGCTTCAGCATTAATACCATCTTTGTAAAGATATGGTTTATATTTTCTTGACCTTCTTTAATACTTGTTGCATTTATATGTTAGTCACTTTTGACTAACAAAAACAGTACTTTAAAAATTTTACTGAACTGAAAATAAATCTTTCCAGCAGCACTGAATAGTCATTTTGGTTTATAATTCTGTTTCAAAAAATGCATGATTACAGTCTTTGGATAGAATGTAGCTATCACTTTTGGCAATTTTTTTCCGACTTGCTATTTACATTTCTCTGGTAAATCTAGCGCTTGGGCTCTGAAGGCCTATAGTGCATTTATTTGGAGCTCCTACTCCCTAATTTGTCTTGAACAAATTTCCTTTTCTTACTTTTCTATCATATAAATCCATCCACTAGGATGATTATGTTCAGATTCAATTTTTAGGTTTTTTCTCCATGTAAGTAATTTATCTTGAACATTTTCAAATAATGGAATCGTACTTTTTTAAACATGTATCATTTAATTACATTCTAAAGATTACTTTGGGGTTTAACTATTATAATGCATAGCCTAGGCAAACAAAACAGTGAAACGAGACATTTTGACCATGAATTCATGCATTAATTAAAAACAGGTTTAAGAAGTAAGACAATCTGCACATCTATACAGTTACCTATTTGGTTTGTACAGCACTAAACTGAGGCAATGCTCAGGAAAAGGTGTTGTGAACAATAAATAAATAAAGAGATATTGATTTATTCTCAATTGCCCTGTATTTTAATAGCTTTGTTTAAGATCTTTGAAATTTAAAGCTATTGCTGAACATGAGTTTATTTCAGTAGGAAACATGTCTTTGGCCTAGAAAGTGTTCTGAGGACTGTCATTTGAGTCTGTCCATCTTATTCAAGCTAAAAATAAAGAGGAAAAAACCAACCCAACAACAAGAAAAGTAAAGTAGCCTTCAGTCCAAAAATGTTATGAACTTCAGACTCCTCTCCCAGCTGCATCAGGTAGTAAAAAGATTCTACAGTTTCATAACTCAATTAAGAGCCAATCTACACTATATTTTATATAATTCTGGTGGGTGTTTGTATGAGAGAAACCACTATGGTGAAATACAAACTTTTCTTTGTCAGACTAAAGATTAAATGACTGTATCTACACATCATGGTTCACAAAATAAACAAATAACATTCATAAATACAAATGCTATATATATAACACGAAATTGTAAGTTACTTAAAGATTCAGATGTACTTTGTTTGCTTTTTAGTACAAAATTCAATACATGTTTTATATGTTATGGGAGCAATTAAAGGGATTTATGTGGAAGAGAAAAATCTTGCCCTTGTCACTTGCTTTTAAATAATCTATTTTGAAAGAAATAAATTACTTAGGACACAACATTAAATTGTGAACCAAAGCATAATTAATCTGTATCCTGACTCTGCTTAGCTGTAGGAAGGAATAAGAATTGTTTAAACACATATTCTGAACTGATTCAGCTTACATGACCTACAGAGAAACAGAGTAACCACATCTTTGAGATATCAAAGTACTTTATAACAGCATTACAAGAGCTCTACTGACACCCATGATTATCTGGAGCATATGCTGACCTCTTTCAGTTAACATCATTCCATTCTGCTACTACACCCGAGATGAGGCAAAATAAAGCAGCCCAGAGGGCCTTTTCTAACTTGGGAGGAATATATATATATATATTTGCTATAATATATATATATATTATATATATATATATTATTTGCTTGATTTCTCATTCATAATCCTGCAGCAAAGCAAAATAAAGGTAAGTCACTCTGTAATTCCTGCTTCAAATTTTTTTTTTTATTTTTTGTGTAGAGTCCATATGGCTTCAGAAGTACAAATCTCCACCTCTCCACAGTACTGGTTATGAATCAGAACTCTACCCCAGTCTTAGGTTTGAAACATCCAAGCAGAAGGAGGAAAAGTTGTGAATTTGCAGTTGAAAAAATTCCTGAAGAAGGACTGCTAGAGACAAGCGATCCTTCTTTCTCTCATGCTGCTCTTACTCGATGTAGTAGTCCCCACAGAACACCATACAAATGAAAATATCTTGAGATTCAAAGTTGAATAAGGACTGGAAAATGTCTCCTACAAAAGCAGCACCAGCAGCACCACACCAGGTAGGTGTATTTGTTGCAAGCTTGGTGGATTTCAGAACTAAGCTCTAGGTGGCAACTAGAGCAGACTCCATATGCTAGGGATGGAGGCATCTGAAGAAAATAAGACAGCTATGTTAATCTAAGGTGGCTCCAGTTCAGCAGACAAACTGCTTCCCACATGCTTAGCTATCCAGTAAGACAATCTGTTGAAACAGCTGATTTCTAGCTCACTTTGTTGTCATATGGACAAACAAGGATTCTTCCTGAAAGGCCTTATCCTGGCAATATAAAAAGAGACAGCTTGCCTGGAAAAGTGTAAGAAGAACTAGTATATACACTGGGGCAAAGATAGGAAGCCTTGTCTTAAATAAAATCCAGTGCCTTAAAAAATAAAGGGTGTTTTCTGAGGATAACATATCACAGAAAAATGAAGAGGAGGAGGCTATAAATATGTATATACACCATATTGGATTATAAAGACTCAACTGCAGAGATCCGGATTCTTTCCGCCTCTTTTGGTTGAAAGGAATATCCTTAGGGAAAGATGACAGAGGCTAAAGTTTTTGAAGGCTCAAAGCACTGACCCATCTCAAATTTAACAATAGGTTAAGTTATTGACTGTGTGTGCTGGAGGAACTAATACTAGTTTCTCTGATTGCAGATTCACAAGTATGTTTTGGAGGATGCCAGAAACTGGTTTGGCTCTTTTAATTTCCTTTTGGTACTCCATTCAAAAACACAGACTTCAAGATGTGCTTCCTCCTTCTTCACCTTTCCTTTATGTTCCTGTTTGCAGTAGTTCACAGAGTCTACAGTTACTTAACTGTGTTTACAACTCCTGATTCAGTTATATGGTGACTGAAATCTGACTGCAGTTTGTAGTGAACTGCACCACTAAAAAGAAGTTCATGTTATTTTTCTTTCTGTGGGGCATGTTGCAAAATATGCATTTTGTCTACATTATTTGTAGCTGAACTCCTTTCTACACAGGGACAGAAAGCCTGACACATCTCATTAGCGTGAGCTTCAAGACAGTGACGTATATACTGAACTTCAAGGTCAACTGCAGCCTCCAATCTCTGAGATCACTGAAGTGAAATACCCATCCAAGGAAGGCAGAATTAATCACTACTAACTTTAAAAATGTAAGTGGAAGTGATGCCACTATGTGCCACCCATAGGGAAATCTTGCAGAGTTCTTCACTCCCCATCTGTACTGGGAACCTGTGGGGAGCAGGATGCCCATCCATTTGAACAGTGATTTGGGGAGTATTTTCCCCTATCAGCATGTTCATGGAGACACTACTTACCTAAAGGCTTCCTGTAAGATCTAGGAAATGAAACAGAACTAATTACTAAATTTCATCACAGTTATTTGCATGTTTTCTCAGTAGATATTCTCAGTATCTGTACTGTCCAAAATTTAAATCCAGCCTAAATGGTGGGATTTGATTGAATCACACTGGTCTCTAAGCCAGAATAAGCAATTACTGTGAGGACAGTTTGAGGAACAGTGGAAGAAATGGTAGATTAAGTCTGTATTACTAGTACTTTACAATCTGCACAATCTTAATGAGATAGTTGAAAAGAACTGAGGATGTGGTATGCACTTTCATTTCCACTAATGGTTAAAGAACACTACTATCTAGGACTTCAAATGTAGGTTCTCTGGGTAGTTTGGAGGGAAAAGAAAGACTTCTATGCTCACTAAGAAAAAACCTTTTAAGCTGTGTTTTCCACAGTATTTCCACTGGAAACTGCTATATCACCAAGTCTCATTGTCATCAAGCAACTATTTATTACTAATAAATATATTTTTTCAACACTTTACATCTATAGATCATCCTAACAACCCCTGCTGTTAAACAAATAACCCCAAACACTTTCATGATTACACTTCTGTTCGATTCTTGTCAGCACAGATTGATGTCTTCTCACTGATAATTCTAAAAATGTCACTGAAACTGGCTTTTCTACAGCTATATAAAATGACTTTTTTGTTTAAATTTCCTATCATCATAATAATTTTTTAGTTATGATTCACTGAAAATGCAGGACATTTTCTGGCTAGGAATTAGTTGCATTAAAGACTGGCACTTGTACAGTACTATGTACACTGATGGTAGCTGCATAGACTTTGAGCTGTACTGCTATTTGCCATGGGATCAGAAACAATGAAAATACAATCTATAAAAAATATGCCCAGCTTATCTTAAAACAAGATTTGAAAAATAACATGTGTTTGCTATATCTGTACTCATTTGTCATATGTCAAGTACAGAATTGGATACAATTTGGCAACTAAGCCATAGGTTGAAAGTATGAACATCTACAGTAACACAGAAAAAAATAACAATAATATGATGCTTTAAATACAGTATGATGCTGCAAAAATAGCATAATGCTAAAAAGATAATTGTTTAAGATCATTAATAAAATTTATGCTATAATTTCATGATACAGGCAGTGGAGACATCTTCCCTGGGGAGATTTAAAAGGAGAAAATATGTGGTGGGAAGTGAACTGAAAAATCTAGTAACTTTCATCTTTAATTTCTGCAGGGTATGATCTACTTTCAGTTACCTTGGTGTAAATGCCAAAAAAAGAAACCAGAATTGCAAATTCAGATCTTTCTTCAGTTCTTCAATACACCTCTTATAATTATAAGGACATATCAAGTGATGAAAGACTGGATATCCTAATTTGGGACACTGTTTTTCCTGCTAGCCACTCTGCAGAAAGCAGATCCTTAAAGACCAGTAAATATGCTTACCACACTAAGTGAAGCAATATAAAGGACTATGTTTCAAACAGGAATAGATTTCTAAAATATGAATGCAATGACAGAAAGTTATGTTCAAATTTAATTTTCCTGCTTTGTCTTCAATCTGAGGAGCATCAGTCTCTAAAAGTGATCTCGAAGCCCATGAAATAGATTATTAAAAATAAATAGTTACTAACAAATATTTTGGCATTTAATGGGAGGCCAGAATCCTCTTCTAAGCCAACAGAAAAGCCATGAAGTAAAGGGACATATAGACAGAGTTTTGGAGGAGTCTGTGTTTCACAGCTGGGGAAAATAAACTCCACTAGATTCTGAAAAAAAAAACCCTACAAAACAAAAACAACAGCCCCCCCTGCAACACCCCCCCCCCAAAAAAAAACACCAAGAAAAAAAAAAAGAAAATAGATTGTGAAAACATATTCAGAATATGTATGTCCTACAGTTGATGTTCCATTCCACTGTTTCCATACATGCCTCTTCACTCATAGTAATATCTATCAGACATGCACATGATGGCACTGTTCGCAACATTTCCTATCTTGTCCAGCATGATGTCATCACTGGTGAGAAAAGAACTGCACCATCACTCTCATCTTTTTATATGCTAAGAAAAAGTAGTATTTCAAGAACCTTGGGCAGACTGAAAATCTCTGCAGCAGAGATCTAGAGGCATGACAGTGGGTCTGATTTTGTCACTGTTGGGTTCTGTCTTTAAAATGCTGGGACAGAAACTCCTTATGCTCTGAGGGGTACTGCATAATCACAGAAAATGTAGTGATCACATCCTGGAATCAGATGAGCAGTAGGACCAACAGGTAAAGACAAAAAAATATAAAACTGACAGATAGGATAACTTGTGAACATTTGCTTCAGCCCTTCATGTACTTTTAAGTATCTGCGTTTCAGCACTCCTCTCAAGAGGTTGTGTGTGTCTGTGCATGTAATTATGGTATAAAACTGATGATATCAAGACCCGATAGAATTAATAACCTTTACTAATTTTACAGTACAAATAGCAATGTAAATATAATTCAGCTTCAAAATTTATGTTTGATGGTGTCCTGCAAGCCCATCCATTAATTCAAGGAGTGAGTTTATTAATTTTTCTAATAGCTTGGAAAGCACAAGCATGTGTGCTAAGGCTGGCAGATCAATCCAATTCGCTTTACATCACTTTCCCTTCAAGATGGTGCAATATTGTTGCATCTCTGAAACATAAAACTATATTTGAAATTATACGCTGAATTTAAATGGTGGAGAAATTAAGCCCTGTTATTAAAGCCCTTACAGTGAAACTGAGACTGAAAAAGTCTTACAGTGCCTGCTGAAGCATCACTAAGATCAACCTACACAGCGTCCTGCTCAGGTCACTCCCACTGCATGCTCACGGACTGCAGACATGAGGCATCTACTAAATCACACACACTTCTCAACAGACTAACTCAATCTGGAATTTTCCAAGTGATCGCTAATACAATACTATCACCTGCCTTTTAAATATTCTCATGTACTTAATAAAAGCTCCTTCAATTAATCTTTAAATAGCCTTTAAAGGCAGTTAAATATCCTTAACTGGATTTAGGTGGAAGTACTGAAGGTGAATTTAGGTGGAAGTACTGAAGAAAGTCCAATGATAGCCAACTGAAATATACATCTAACCACAAAAGGAGAGTTGAAAAAGGACTGCAGGATTTCCGCACTAATTCTATCAGTTATTTCTGTATCATGTGCTTGCATATTGCAGTAAGATGTGTGTGCCATATATAGTAACCAAGACAATTCCCTAAGTTCAAAGGCATGTACCTCCCAGTTGACCCACTAAATAAATTTTGGTGATACTCAGTGATTCTGCTCCACTAAGACAGAATTTAGTATTTTGCTCTGGCATAAATTACTGAGTTTAGTTTTACTGACAGAGTTATTGACTCTTTCCAAACATTTGCTTCTAAATAAAGAACAGCAAAAAAGAGTTCATCATTGAAACCAGATGTGATGAAGTAAATAACAAGTGAGTATCTCCTGAATGTTATAGCATGAATGGGAATATGCCATGAAATAACAACACACTATCAACTTGAAATTGTACCATGTTACAATGAAGTTCCTGGTGTTGATGATAATTCAACAAATGCAAGTCAAGTAAAGTATTCCTTATGATTTTACATTACAAAACTGAGGAATTATTTGCTCCACTATCTCAACCACCTGCTTTAAAATTTGATCTGGTTAACAATGAACTGAGACCAATAATTTGTTCTTGGCAAGAGTCAAATAATTTCCTGAGAGTTATTTAGTTCTAATTTGACAACCTCATGTGATGGAAAAATCACTTGTTTCTCTTGGCAATTTGTCCCAGCAGTTAATCACCTCCCTACTGAAAGTGTTTGCCACATATTTAATTTGAATTTTGGCTTCAGCTTCTACTAACTTGCTTTGCTAAATTAAAAAGCCTTTTATTACTAAGTGTTTTAGACACAGTTAGCAAACCACCTCTCAATCATATCTGTGATAAGTTAAACGTATTCAGATGCATCTGAAACTGTATCATTTTCTCCTACCAAGAGCTCAGCTTTAGGGCTCTTTTCTTCACTCTTTATTTTCAGTATGAAAAAGAACAACCACAACCGAGTATTAGTTCTGCCACTGAGGTAAAATAACTCCACAATACTTATTTATTACTTTGCTCTACTTACTCAGATAGCTTAATTACTCTGTTGTCACTGTTGATGTTCATTCTGAACTAATTTGAAACTACAAAGAAGTAGTCTAATTTAAAGACTTACTACTGATATCTTTCCTTTATTTCAAATCTCTCTCCCCAAAATGTTTACTGCCTCATTGAGCAATTGATTTAGCATTTAAAAATTTGTATATGATCAGTAATTGATTTGGGCTGCCATGACACTAAACATTTAATAAACTTTACATAGTTTACTATGCTACATTTACATTGCCATACATCAACCAATCTTCTTGTTTCAAGAAAAACAAATTCATAGGTGAAATGTTACCTGCTTAGAAAAGTCTGCTACCCTTTCTTAACTATATTTTTCCGCTTTAGGTCTCTATTTATTTGAGTCTCTTATTACACAGACTGTTATTTTGCCCATAACTGATACCAAATGAATCAATCAAGAAAATACCCCTCACTTGAAATAATCAGAAATGTTGAATCCTTCTGTCGTCTGGTGTCCTGGGCTCTATCAAACAAGAAAGTCACGAGGTTGGAGATACCCTTACGTAAATAATTAAAGAATCATGGCTGATAACTATCCATAAATTTTAAGGCATGTATTGGTCAGATACATCATCCTCATGACAAGAAGATAGTAGCATAGACATGGCAAGTATTTGTGTTAAATACAGCATACTATTAAATATAACATAGCTGTGTTTAATGTGTAAAGAGCCCTATATATGTGAGTAGTTTTGTTTATAATTTTTTACTTTAAATAATTCTAAAAGCATCTCCAGTGAAAAATTAACTTAATGTCTTTTAAACTGAGGTGGAGAAGGAATGGTTCAGACAAACATTAACTAAGTGAACATTTCTCTTTATGATCTGAAGAAGTATTATTCAAACTACATGACAAGTTTGTCATCCTATCACAGAAGTCCTTTATGATTACAGTGTTTCCCGAATGCAAAATTGCATCATAAATTAACATTACCTTCCTATAAACTATGTAATATTATATATAGAAAACATGTAAAGAAAGAAAACAAATGTTTCTGTAATGTTCATAATTATGTGCCAGACATCATTAATCTGGGTTGCTTGACCGAGATTTGTTACACTGTATACACTGAAGCTCTGGTCACCTTCATATGGAAACTGATAGAAGAGAAATCATACAATATGATATCTGGGTCCAGCAATCATTGTTGATTTTTCACTGCTCTCATTCATAGATTCTCCCTATGAAAAGCAAAAAACAGTCTCCTATTACAAGTATAGCTTTGCCAGAACTGAAAAATAAAAATTAAAAATAAGGCATAGGTGAAATTAATTTTCCATGGAAGGAAAAAAGTAGTTTTGTTTCCTTGAACAACAATTTCTCCAAAAGAGCAGGCTACGAATAATTCTATGTTATTGATTCTGGTTTGTTGCTTTACTTATAATGATTTATAAATGATTTAGTAGTTGGTTATTAAGCATGGCAAGGTGATGAATAATGTGCCCATGCTAGAAGTTTTATATTTTTATTAAACAACTATTAGATATATTATTCAGTGCTGTTCATGGAACTGTGAAAAAGTAGTTGTAGTAATGGTTTAAGTACTTAAATTGTACCTAGAAACACAGGTTTAGAAGAGAATTCTCTATATAATACTATAATGTCTTAACATTAACCAGTGTTTACTGACTGTATTGGTTACTTTGGAAAGAGGTGTAGTTCTCATAAGAAAGATTCATAGTCTATGAACCAACTTGACAGGAAAGAATAAGACTCTCAGTAAATAGTGCCACAATTAACAACAAAAAAAAAAAGTGTATTTTTCTCCCAATATCTACTGCCCTATAGCTTTACAAAAAAGTGACTTTTAATATAAGCATTATCTACATTGCCAGATAAATTTAACAGCAGTAAGTATTACCTCCCACACTCCATTCCAACAAGATATAAGAGTGTCATCTTAAAACCCTACTAACAGAACAGGTTTTGCTGTCTAAAGTCCACTTCACAATACTAACATAAAACTGCAAATATATGTTCATATGGAACACATTATTAAAATATGCAAATGCAATGCAAATACAAAACTACTGATAGATGCCTTTTATATATTCTTAAAAATGTTTTCCACAAATAATAACAAAAAAGGCAGCATTTCAATCACATTTATTTCACTTCTTCAGTGTAATAAATAATTACAAGAAAAGAATAATTAAAGAAAAGCCAATTAATCCCTGGCAGCTCAACCAGGGAGCAATGGTGCCCACCAAGCAGAAAGCCATGGCCTCTCTAAGCTCTGCCCCCAAGATGACTCTGCAGCTGCCCAGAACCCCAGTGGGAATGTGCTGTCAGTACCAGGCTGCAGCCTGTGCCCTGCTCTTAGGGCACTACCAGGCCAGCAGCAGGGAGCACAGGAGTGGGAGGGGCACTGCCCCTGCCTGGACAGAGGAACTCCTCCCCTCATTGCCAGAGCTCAAGCAGGAGGTGAGCAGGCTGAGGAGCATCAGGGAGTTTGAGAGAGATTATACAGAGATGCCACTGGAATGGCACGCTGCCGTCCTTGGAACAGGCTCAGCATGCAGACAGGATGCATGGCAGAGAGGATTCCCTGTCCTCTCTCCACCAGCCTGAACACACTGACACAAGGGACGGGGCAATGGTGCTGAGTTCCTACCTGGTGCAGTGGATGCATCTCCTGTGTGACTACCCCGCTGTCCCAGCACCACAGGCATGAGGCTCTGCAGGTGGAACTGAACAGTAATGAGGATGATGGTCCATTGAGTTTGAAAGTGTCACCAGGGTTGAGGTAGGCTATGCCCTGCATCAAAACTACATCCATAAAGAAAAAGGTTGGGTCATTGTGATAGAAGACACCTTCCAAAGGGAACAGAAGGTTCTATATGAAGCCTAGACCCACTTCTTAGGGAGATCTGCTGTGTTCCTGGGGTTTGGTTTAAAGTTCTGAAGTGAAAGTTTCCTATCCTAGTACAGCCCCTGGATTATTAACTATTATTTTTCAGGTAGGAAGCAACAAAGTTGCAAAGAAGGCTGCCTGGGGAAGTGGTGGAATGACCACCCCTGAAGGTATTTAAAAGATGTGTAGGCATGGCACTTAGGAATATGGTTCAGTGGTGGGCTTGGCAGTGCTGGGTTAACTGTTGGAATCAATGAACTTAATAGCATCTTCCAAGATAAAAGATTCTATGAAAATAAGTCAGTAGTAATTAAATTATCAATCAATAATTTGAAAAGTTGCTATTTTTTCTTCCCAAAACGATGTTATACTTTTCAGAACAGAAGCACAACTACTTTGCTTTTTACAAGAAAAGATGAAAATACAACATTATGAACCCAATCTCAATAACAATGTACAAGGGAGCATTTACAAGGGACAGTCAGATATACATACAAAACCACAAACATCCTCACCCTACTGAGTTGCAAACCAGACATTTTCTTAACCATATTTTCTTCAGTATGAGCAACAAACGCTCAGCAATTTATAAATTAGGTCAGTGAGAATCAACTATTTAAAGAGATTATCATAATATTGGTACAGTAAAAATATTATCAGAAAAAAAAGAATAATCGTGAACAAACCATATAAACACTGGACAACTGACAGACTCAAGAGTGCAATAGCATTAATGTCATTATATAAGCTATTTCTGGAAATTCCTGTTGCTTTCTGCAATGGGTCATTTGTTTGTGTTCTGAGGCTCTTTAATTCATTCATATAGATAGAATATGTCTGCCTAAAGAAAAAGCCAGCCTTTTAAGGATAGAATCAGCACAGCTATTCATGAGATTAGTAGGAGACAGAAGATGAAAAGCCCACTTTTTTCTCCATGGCACAGATAAGGGGGGTTTTTACACCCTCCTTTAGTTATTCAAAAAATATGAGTAAAAATCAGGTTGCTCCTTTAATGCACACTCTCATATTTTGGTTCTCTCTTCAAGGGAAGGTCATACAGTGTTTTGAAGGGTACCACTCTAACAAGAACACAAGCAAACATTGTATTTTAAGGAGCTGTTTATCTGGAAGCTTTGAAAATTGAAGTGCTAGTGTAACTACTACTATTTTCTTCCTTTTTCAAATACTACTACTCCATTTGATTTACATGACTCAGCTTTTGCTGCGGGTTTGGATGGATGCAACATGGATTGAATAGTTCTATCACAGAATTTGGTGCTGTCTGTGCCTCCTGTGGAGAGTCCTTGTGCTGAAGCAGTGATGGGAAATGTATCATACCAGGTCTTCATAGGGAAGAATTGATAGAAACAGAAGAAGAACTTTACATAATCCTTCATAAGCTTCCTTGGGGATATGAGAAGCCAAGAAATAAAACCTTTTCCATTCCTACAAAGTTGTCTCAGGTAACTGCTGACTCAGGTTGTCTAACGCAAGCCAGAGATAAAAAGCTACTATAAAAAAAAAAAAAAAAAAAAAATTGTTACAAGAAAAATATTTTCTAAGAACTCAATACCTAAATGTCCCAATATATTATTAACATAAAAAACATTGTATATGACAATACAAAATTCAATATAAATGTTTAATCATCATTTCTATAGGTTAAGAAAGCTACTTTGAATTCTTCCAGACCTGACTGTTTATGTTAATGACATAATGACAATAATAATGTGCTGAAAGAGAGGATAGTTGAGTGTGAAGGTTTCACAAAATGTTGCTGAATACTTCAGAAAGACTGTAGTGATTGTCAACAAAAGGTGAAAAGAAACCCAAACAAAAAAATAAAGTAAGACTATTTTTGGAGTATTTTGCTGCTAACTCATGAACTGGAGATAATGTATCTGCCTTTTTTACTTAAAAAAAAACCAAAAAAAAAAAAAATAATATGAAAGGTTAGGGAAAAAATTAACTAAAAAAAACAAGATGGAAAATACCCAACAGATGGTACATCTGAGCTGAAGCTTCTGAACTCAAGGAATAATAAAGCAAGAAAAAAACAGCACCTTTTTTTTTTTTTTTTCATAATATCTGTACTAAATAGAACTACTTCCATCGAGCTGCATGAAATACCAGGAAAAGTCCTTTACAGGAGCTATATCTGTTCTCAAAAATCTAAATTAAAGGAAGCAATATGATTTTTGGGTTTTTTCTGAAGCCATAGAACACAACTCATGTAATAATAAATTAATTACTGATAACAGTTGTCTGCATCTAAAGGAATAAATGCCGCCCATCAAATTTTAAATAGATCAAGTCTTAAAGTCCAACAAAAACCACTCAAATATCACAGTACTGAATTCACTTATGCATCCTGAAATCACTCCACCAAGTGAAATTCGCTTGTTCTGTGTTTAACACTGGAATATTATAAGCCTGTGTAAAGCAAAGGCCTCAACAGATCTTTGTAAAAAGAACTAGAGGGGCAATAACATCAAATACTTTATGTGACTACAGCCATTCCTATTCTCTAGTATATTAAGCTGTTAACACTTTGTAATGAAAGTGCATAAGGGAGATTATGGTACAAATTGATGACAATAAAACAACACTATTACATTGTTTCTCATTTGTTGCGACGGAAATTTTATGTGCAATTATGTAATTATGATTCCTAAAGAAAATTGAGATTTTCATTCCTCTGCTGTTGAGAGGTTCAAATCTTACATAATCCAAAAAGCCAATAATCATAAATCTGTTGCTTCTAGTCCATTATATTCTACAGATATGATCTGATGAAAAGTTCATACAAATTTAGATTTCAAAAATACATTACTTTGAAGATACATCTAAAACAGTTACTAGATTACTCACCATAAATTTAAGATGTTATTGTATATATTTAAGTACCTCATCCTTAAAAGGTAGATTCATACACTTGGTAAGAAAAAATTAAACCAATTTGGTGCTAAAAACCATCAGAAATCTCAGAAACATCAGTGTGAGATCACTTACCTTTGGAATACTTACAAAAATAATGAAAAAAAAAAGTATGAGATATTTTCCCTGATTTAATTTTTCTTTTAAAAAATGCTGACCAAATGAAGCTTTTGTTAAGATGGATAGCAGTTATTTCCTGAAAAGATGCACTGTTCCTTGTAACAAATTGAAAATTGTTATTTGAGTCCAACTTTTAATGGAATAAAATCAGCTATTATTTTTGTTTACTTTGAAATTCTGATTATAAGTGAAACAGGCACAAGTAACCACTTCTAAAGTGAATTCTTTGCTCTACTTCCTTCATAAGTTTTCAGTATTAGAATTAATAGCCCTAAAAGACTGGAGAAGCAGAAAAAATGAAGCCCTCATGTGATCATATAATTTTGCTTGCTAATATGACAGAATTTACTAAAGGGTATTAAAAAGAAAATATGGACACATTAATTGTTCTCCTTGAGGCAGAAAATACTGCAGTGAAGAGGTTCATTACTACATATTTTACCACTGTCCAGCTGCCTTACAGTCAATTATGTTTAGTTAATGTGCATATTAATGAAGATCTTGACATACAGTTATAATCACAAACTGTCCACTCCAATGTCAGTCTTCAGTTCGTGATTGGTACTTTGTTGGCATAATATAACAAACACTTCTCCTTATGTTTCAGGTCATTAAAATTAAAACAGAGTTCAATAAAAGCAACTTGCAACATGCTATTTATTTTAGTAAAGACATAATCCTATTCTAGAGATGAAGATTCAAGAAATAATAAAAATGTGAAAAATGTACAGACTAAAACTATTAATATTATACCTGTTCAGTACTGAGGATCACTTTCATTTGGTTATTAAAGTTATTATGCAAATATCCTCCATAGTAAATCAACACAATATATCAGTGTTGATTTTTAGGAGAGAAGATATATGAAAAAAAAGAATATCCCCAAAACACAAAGGTACTTCTGCAGCAGATTTCCCTTTGATGCAACCATGAAGGTTGCTATGCTTGAAAAACAGATAATCATAGACCTATGAAGATGATTCAGGAAATGAGAATACTGTTAAATGACAGAAAATAAGATATGTAGCAAAACATGCTGTATTGTTTCAATTGAAGATTTTTAGTCTGAATACAGTCTCTAACTTACCACTGGTGATACCATGAGAACATCTGAGTTGCAGGTTGTGAGTAGAGTATTAACTAATATTAACAGATCCCCATATCTTTCACCAGGGAGGAAGGGGACATTGTCCCAGGCCACAGGAGGGGAAACACTTCTCAGGCAGCACTGTTGACTACATCAGCTTGAATACAGATTATGCAATTACCATGCAATTACCTTGACTTTATTTGCCCCTTTCTAGATGAAGGTCATTCCATTAACTCACACTGGCAGAAAATAAAGAATGTATGTTTCAAGGCATTAGGAAAAATAGGTAAGCTTTGGGAAGAGAAATGGGATGAGAGGCTGGTCTTCAGCTTTACTGTTTTATAAAGGTACAACTGAGACTTCAGCAGATTGCTACTTCATAATGTTACTGAGAGGAGAAAAGAATTCCAGCCTATAGGAAATTATTGTGGTATAAGGAAATCATATTTCAAAATATCATCTCAGTGGAAAATATGTCTAGTTAATGCACTAGAAATAGGAATATCACTGGTCTGAGAAGAATATGTGAATTTTACATGAGTATTTTTACAGCAAAAAATTGCTATTTATCACATTCATTATGCAGTTCTCTAATTTTATCTATTACCATAGACCACTTGTGTTAAATCTTTCCTAGTTTCCTCATAAGTATGTTCTAATGCAGTAGACTGTAATTTTTACAGAAGTGCAGAGAATAATACTTCAAGATAACAGTTCCAATATTCATAAGAACACATTATGAAGTGATGGAATTAAAAGATAACCTATCTAATTTTAACTATTTAATGTCTGTGGGAGGAGGAAGGAAATTAAGAAATTATTAATTCTCTTGAACTCCTAATTAAAACAACAAACAAAATTTTCCCACCTCATCCTCGCCTGCCCCTAAGTGATGAGATGCAATAGGATCTTGCTTACAATCTTTGCAGCCTGGATATATTGCATGACAATTTTATTACCACTGTAAACTTCCAGTCAGTGAAGACTGACTAGGCAAAACACGAAAATGCTGAAAAATTCAGGCAGTTGGAGAATTTAGAAAAGCTGGGTCTTGCATATTTAGCACCTTTCTTTCTTTGAAGAAAAAATGTGAAGCAAAATGTTATCACATACCAGAAAACTCATTCTCCATTTGAATGTGACTCAGGTTGTGAAAGAGTTAAAGCTTAATCATTTTAAATCCATGGAAAGCCTCAACAGGAAAAAATTATTTTATTTTAAATCTATACAAAAGACTGCAAATGTGTGCTCTGCTAGCATTTTCTGGTTGTATTTGTTTGGTATTTATTGAAAAGAAAAGTTGGTTTACATGTGTATCCAAAAACTATCATTCTTCCTGTAGACCTATCTCTTGAATGCCTCTAAGTGCTGCAAAGGTCTTAAATCAACAGGAAATTGATTTTTTTTCTTTAACTTTTGTACTACCTCTATGTTAATTTTCTCCTCTACCTACTATAAGAAGAAATGGATAAATTCCCTTTGCCTAATGACAAAAACATTAAAATATGTTTGATTCACCTTCCAATTCCAAGTCTTGTCAAAGGGAAATGAAACTGAAGATAGGAGATTTCTCCCTTCTGCTGATACTTTGGTTTCCCAAATCTGGCCTACTCGGGCAAGCAGCAGATGCCACTTCCCCTGTGATGCCTATCATGGGGAGTAGTTACACTGGTTTTCTCACAAGTTCAGAATGTAGCCAGTGCCGTAGAATGAAACAATTCTCATACACATGCAAAGATTTTAATGATTCAACATCTTGTAAACATCATTCTTCTATTGCTCTGCAAGAAGGATTAGTAAAAATGTGCTAGTCCTGTCATCCAGAAACTAAAATTTCACAAAAAGTTTCCCTGTCATAAGCAGAATACTGAGAAAAAAAATACTGATAGTGGTTAGGCCCTGCTTGCAAAATAAAGCTATTTCCCAGTGAAATATCTCAATGTGAAGCTCTTCTAGGGATCAGCACAGAAAAAATGAAAGCTGTGAAGTATATGAGTACTTGCACTAACCTCAGTTAAGAGGAGAGAAACAATTATGCCTGCTCTGCTCAATTACATAATTTCCAAATTGAGATAAGAAATTCATGAAGGAAACACTGATTTTCCTGGGAAGCTACAGCCTAAAGTATTGCATTTGCCAAGAATCCCCAGGAGTGACTATTAACTGCTTGAAATATTTTTTTTTTTTTTTTTAAATCCAGAAAAGAAAAATCCCATATCAGTTTATGATAGACATCAGACATTTTGCTCCTCTTTTTAGCACACAAACCTGCAGGCATACATACATGCAGACACAAGCACACACTTTCCTTCATTGGGAAAGAAAATAAAAAAAAAAAATTTTTAAACAATTCAAGAATTAACTATAGCTTAGCCCAGAAAACCTTAGGAAGAAAGATCAACTAATATTTTCAACAATAAAGTGAAACATTTTAAAAGGTTACAAGCTTGTGAAACACTAAGGGCACCTTCTTTATGAGGTACTACATAAAACAATGAGATAACAAAAAAATCACACAGTGACTTAAAATAGTCCCCTGTAATTGCCTTGATGTACTGCATATACAGTCTGTGTGCTTGAAGCTTGCAATAGAACTGACCTAAGGAACATTCTGCAAAACAAGGCTCAGCAGGGCTAGGAAGTCATTCAATGAATCTACTGAATAATCAAAGCTATGATCACACAAGTTGTTCATCCTGCAGTGAGCAGTGATGTAGCACTTTTGGTCCACAATTATGAAAAACACCAAAACCCATGGAAAACACGTCAATAAACAGTTAAATTGATGAAAATCCACACCCATGCAGAGATATAATTTGTTTTCCAACCATGTGATGCACACAAAAGACCTGAGGAGAGCCAACTTGTCTCAGTGTTCTCCTGGTCTTCCCCACAGTACCAGGCAGTGAACAATTACCTCCTTATTCCCAGCTTTGCTGGCCAAATACATTTAGAATTGTATCACTATTGTACAGGGGCTGACCTATGTAAAATTCAGTGAGTAACCCTAGTCTTTCCCATACTGAAAGATTTATCAGCAGACAAATCGTGTAAGCCAATTGGGTTATGAAAATTTACTTCATAGTAGGAAAGTGTAAATTTTACAAATATTTGACTGGCTTATTTTAAAACTGAAACTAGAATCATATAAAAAGGTCTCATGTAGCAACTTTCCTGCTTAGCTGTATTTCTAGATTACCTCTTAAAGAAGACTCTAATGTGCAATGCAGCTCCATAGCATCACTTTATCAGCCTGCATTGAAATATACCTTGATTCATACCTTAGTAATTCCATTATTTTAGAATTTATCTCCTGATTTGAACAGAGATATTCCAATTAAAAAATCTTATTTTTTTTACTATTTAATGTGCATATTACAAAATTATGTCAGTCATCTTCTGCATTGCTATATGGTCACCAATTGTATTACTAGAAATGGGTACCCAGAACGCCATATGTAAAAATCTGTCATGAAGAAGGTAATTCTAAGCTTCTCAGGTTACTTAAGAAAGAAACTTATTCAAAATCAAATGCAATGTAGTTTTCAGCTGCTTGAGTTTACTAAGCAAGAGACAAAAACAAACCTCTATCATCTAAGTCAATAAAGAACCAAAGTAAAATTATTTTTGATCACACTTGATCTAAACAGCAGTCTTTCAAAAAGCCTATCATTAAAAATGTCTATTTTCTTTGTAAGTCTAAGATAATAAAATGTCTTTTTATTTCCTTTTCTTTTCAAACAAAACAAGCAGTTAGGGAACACAGATATTTGAGGACTACCCTAATTCTGTCAACCAAATACTTGTAAAGTTTTCAAGTGATTTAATTCCAAGTTGTTGTTTTCTGAGCCCAAAAACATTACAGAAAGGAAAACTACTGCCACTGGGACCAGAAAGCTGTCACTGTGAACCTATCCTCAAAATAACATTCTGATAGGGCACTACTAATTTGCTAACTATTGAATATTTTAACTTTAATGAGTGCAATAAACATAGAAGAACAAACAGGCAATTAACCTCATTTTCTTTGCAAACAATGTCCAGAGAATATTCTTTGTACTATCATTTACTATATAAAAACAAGTTAATACTGGTAAGTTTTTAATATACAAACAGGTTTATCTGTCAGCAGCATTACTTTGAAATATCACATACTGCTCTACAAGCTGGAGAAGTGGGCCCATGAGAATCTCATGAAGTTCAACAAAGCCAAGAACAAGGTGCTTGTTCCAGGCTCTGGTACCAATAAAGGCTGGAGGAAGGAGGAATTGAGAGCAGCTCTGCTGAGGACTTGGTAGTGCTGCTGGATGAAAAGCTGGACATGACCTGGCAATGTGCACTTGCAGCCCAGAGAGCCAATCTTACTCTGGACTGCATCAAAAGAAATGTGTCCAGGAGGTTGAGGGAGGTGATTCTGCTCCTCTACTCTACTCTCACAACAGCTTACCTGGAGTGCTGCATCCATTGCTGGAGTCCTCAGTACAAGAAAAACATGGACTTGCTGGAGTCCACAGGGGGGTCACAAAAATGATAGGAGGTCTGCAACACCTTTCCTATGAAGACAAGCTGAGAAATTTGGGGTTATTCAGCCTTTAAAAGAGAAGGCTCTGGGGAGATCTTACTGTGGACTTTCAACACTTAAAGAAGGCTTATAAGAAAGATGGGCACAGACCTTTATAGGGCATGTTGTCACCAGGACAAGGGTTAATGGTTTCAAACTAAAGGATGGTAGATTCAGATTAGATATTAGGAAGAAATTTTTTATGGTGAGGATAGTGAAAGACTGAAACATGTTGCCCAAAGAGGTGGTGTAGGCCCCATCCCTGGAAACATTTAAGGTCAATTTGGATGGGTCTCTGAAAACCTGATGTAGTTGAAATTGTCCCTGCTCATTGCATGGGGACTGGATTAGAATGCCTCTAAAGGTGTCCAACCCAAACAATTCTGCAATTCCTTAACAGATACAGACAAGTCCTAGGCAAATATCTTTTACTTAGGCAGAAATAATTCCATACAATATTACAGATGAAGGTCTGAATGCCTAGAAAGCAACTTTGTGTACAAAGATGTGGGGTCCTGCTGGACAAAAAGTGAACATGAGTCAGCAGTGCACCCTTGGAGTAAAGAAGGCCAACAGCCTCCTGGGCTATATTAGTATGAGTATAACCATCAGAGATAAGGAAATGATCCTTCCAGCCTATTTACCATTTGTGAGACTCCATCTGGTGTGCTGAGCCCAGTTTTGAGCTCCCTGGTACAACAAAGAAATAGATGTACTGAAATGAATCTGCTGAGAGTCACCAAGCTGGTCATGGAGATGGAACACAGGACACACAGGAGAGGCAGGGAGCTGCATCTGTTCAGCCTGGTCAATAGAAGGCTTGGGAGTCTGCAACTACCGAGCTGGAGGGTACAGAAAACAAAGTGTGCAGAGCAAGAGTCAATGGACTTGGGAAGCTCCAAGTAGATACAAGGAGGAAAAAATTATCCTGCAAAAACTCAAACGGTGGAACGTGACCCAGAGATCTCTATCGGTTTCTGGGCCTCATGCTGGGCCTGGGGATTCCTCTATCAGGGGGAAACCCTCCTGGAGTAGTTCTGTGTCAGGAAAAGGTGCGCACAGGACTTTTTCGGTCTTCAGCTTCTTGTTTATTATCTTATCTGAAGTTTTGCGCACTGTCTGTACCAGACTCTGCACGCTGGAAAAGCACCACAAAAATGGCTTAACAATCTCTTGTTACAAGGTCTTTTAAGACTAAACTATCAAATTAAGAAATGACACCTAGATTATTTTCCTTTTTAATTCAATAACTGATCCCTCAAAGCCCTCAATGTGGACTTTTCTGCCCTATTATAAGATACCACCCAAACTCATGAAGAAGAAAGAAGAAGGTGAAGAACAACCTGCCTCTGCTCTAAAACCTCCATCTTGTTCCCATCTGCAACATACTAAAAATCCCAAAACCTAAATTTCTCACCCAAGTGACATGCTATACTACTCTCTATAATCTATTTCACGCTTGTGTGGACTCTAGTCTATCTTGAATATGTAGTAGGTCAGGAATTTGGTGCCCAAATGTACATGTCAAAAGGCTGTATCTGTTCAGCTCAGCATCTTATTTTTAGTGCTCTCTGGGCATACAAGATTTTTACTCTATCATTATCCCATAACCTGTGGACACCTAGAGTTTTCTCCTTTTTTTCTACCACTACTTCAGTCACAATGTTTCTATCCTTAAATTAATTCCTTCACGGACTACACCTAAGCTGTAACTGCTAGAACAGGAATTGAACCCAGACCTTCCACAGGCTGGGTGAAAACCTTAATCAGCAGACAGTGACTCATGATGCTTCTCACCCCTCTTTCCTCCTCAACGTGGCAGTTCCTGGCTGTGCAGAGGAACAAGTGCCTTTGCAGAGCTGCACAGGTGCTGGGACTGCCCACCACAGCACACAGGACACCCAGGTGCCAGCCTCTGTCCCCAGAGCTGCAACTGAACACCCTCAAAGTCAGAAAGAAGCTCATATGGAGAAGGTAAAATCTCCAAGACAGAAGATGTAGGTACCACTCACCATTTCACACTAACATACATCCATATTCTCCTTCCAGTTAAAAGCAACAATAAGAATTGATCAGGGTTGCAGAAGCTCTGTTGTACCTATCAGGTTGCAGATGGCAAATGCAGGAAGGTGCCATCCTGAACATACTGTGATAATATGGAAAAGGAGCTTGATCTCCAGGAAGAATAGAAGTTTCAGACAAACCAGCTGTGTTTATCATTTCCTACAGGCTTCTGGCAGACAGTACCAGGTAGGCTAGGCAGGTAGTTATCAGTTTTCTTTAGACCTCATTCAAGGCACCTATTTTTTCCCCAAAACCACACAAAATATCAAGAAATTGTAACATAGGTTTCTTATTTAGCTAACAGAATCTATTCTCTACCTTGAAACGGGTATCCACTAATAGTCAACTGTGAATTTTAATTTTTTTTTTTTTTTAATTTACCTGGTAACTGTCATGTCTAAAATCTGTAACAAGATCTATATGACCTAGCTAGAGATTTCACAAGTGTATTTTGTCTCCTGAAGTCTACATCATCTGTTCAGTCCTGAACTGCCACAAAACAGGATTGTTACCCAGCTTTCAAAAAGGAAACATGCAAGTGATTTATTTTACTCCAAAAGATAATAAAGATGCTAGGAAAAAAAAAAAGAAAGTTCTTTGCCTATGTCAAACAATGAAAATATAGAACATGTATTAGTAAAACACAAAACAGCAGTGGGACACTAATTTGTTTTTTAGAAACTGCAACTTATTCACTGAGTAGATGTCTCAGTAGGACACTATAAAATCATAACAACAGATATCCCATAATAATCTTTAACAACACAGTGAAAATGTAGAAAACATCACCACGTAATTCCACAAGATGAGGCTTTTAGTGGGGAGAACTGGCTATACAAGCAGGAGTCAGATGACCCAGATTCAACCCAGCTCCTCCACTGGCTCTGAGCTTATCTACCCAGGGAAAACAACCTATAATAGCTTCTCCTACAGACACTCTTATTCCATTAGTCCAAAAATTTCTATGTTCAGGTAATTTAGTTCACTTTAGTTTAACTGAAGACAGCATGGAATACTCACCATGTTTAAATTTCATATGCCAGCCTATATTGCAACAGGTTCAGTGTATAGACAAGACTTGATTATAAGGCTCAAAGTAATCATTCTATCACTTGGTGCTTTGATTTATTCAGAGTGTAGATGACAATAATTCATGCTATATAAATCAGAACAATATTTTGAATCTGTAAATATTCAAAAATTATGTCTAGATCTTCAAATAATGTCATGCATATCTAACACAGATGTACTTGGCAATTTTTTTTCCTAAATTGTTTAACAATTATGTAAAACACTGTTTTCTGACTTCTAGTCCTCCATAACTTTAAAAAAAAAAAAAAAACAAAAAAAACAAACAAACAAACCATTAGCTAGTTCCAGATACAGAAAAACTTAGAGATACGTTTCCAGGAAAAGAAGGGAGAAAATTGGTTTCTCTGTGTGAAAATTAAAGAGGCATCCATTACCTATGCACAACATTTTTTGGTAAATTGCATGTTAGAATGAAGTCAATAAATACAGTGGATTTAGAAATTATTTTAATTCAAAGTGCACTTTTCTCCTTTTAGGAAGCATCTTTGAACTGTAATCTAAACTTAGAACACTTCGTAAGTGAATATAAAGAGTTTTGTGCTATACCTACATAATACGGGAAACCAAAATAAGCAATTGTGCCTTATTCTTGATCAAAACATAATTTTAACTTATAAAAGTGCTTGGTTTCCACCTGAATTACATGTCTTAAAGCTACAGGTATTCCTCCTACTTATCTATGTTTGTTATGCAACTCAAAAGCAATAAGTATGTTTCCTTTTATCCTTGATATTTCAGTAATCAAAATGCATTTTTGCTTCTTTGTGTATACTAAAGCTAAGACTACTTAGTCTGAAGAGTTTTTTCCAATAAAAACCTCACCACAAAGAGATAAGGTAGCATTGTCTCATGGAATTAAAAAAAATAAATCAATTACGACTGAATACCACAAACAAAGTAGCACTTGGGGAATTATTAAAGAGACATAATTCTGTTGAAGAGTGCTCCTGAACAGAAGTTTTAATCTTTAAATCTTAGAGATTAAGTAAAAGCCATACTGACTTTGGCTGGGTCACTTGAAATTTCATCATAGTTGCTGGTACAGGGATGTGTTTTAGATTTGTGATAACACAAGGATGATTTAGTAATTGCTGAGCAGGGCGTAGGCAGCATCAGGGCCTTTTCTGCTTCTCAGGCTGCCCTGCCAGCAAGGAGGCTGGGGCTGCAAAGAAGCTGTGAGGGGACACAGCCAGTACAGCTGACCCCAACTGACCAAAGGGATGTTCCAGACCACATGACATTCGTGTTGAGCAATAAAAGCTGGGGGAAGAAGGAGGAAGGGGAGGATATTTGGATCTGTGGCGCTCCTGTGTAACACCTAATGTCTGATAGAGCCCTGCTTCTTTGTCAGATAACTCTGAGAAACATGACGTGAGTTAGCATTGAAATTTGCTAGTTACATTATTTTGTAAATTCTTCATATAATGTCTTGTAAGGGTAAGATTTTCTCATACTTTTTTCTCTTTTTGATAAAAGTTATTTTTTACATTAAACAGTAAGTCTAGGTCTGTCTCCCAAAATGGTAAATTAGGTTTGCCTTTACATCATGAAGCTACATGAAGCTTCAATGTGGGATACTAGAAGAAAGAGGAATAAGGACACTTTAAAGAAACTGAGTCTTTTAAGGACTTCAAACATTTGACAATTCCCAATTTCCATTCTATCTAAAATGCATTTAAAATATGGCCTTGTAAGTGAGTGAACAACCTATTTAGATTAGTGGACTGATTCCAGGAAACTACCTTCTCCTCTCCCTTAAGACTATGTTACAGATATTTTAAAAATCAAGTCATCATAACAGTGTTTCCCTTCTCCACTAAAATTAGACTGATCACTGTTATCATTTACTGAAAAAAAACCCACATCTGGTTTAGCAAAATTCACATGTTCAAGTGAAATAAATTTTGTGCCCATCCCCTCTTGCATACAGTTTGGGGTTGTTTTAAATCCTAAATATATATGCAGATTGAATGTCTGTTTATTGCTAGGGTAAGGCTAATAGCACTTGTATGGTTTTCCTAACCATAGTCTTAGTTATTTCTTCAGAAGAGAAGGAGGAGGATATGCAGGAGAAAGAAGGAGCTGTAATTTTGTAGCAATCTAACTCTTGCTTCTAACATTATTTCACTTGTTTTCATGCTACCAGATCTTTACATTCACTATTTTACTGGCACTATTGTTGGACCAGGCTATCAAGGCTTTAGATGGTCCCTTCAAACAGTGATGAATGTTCCTGGTATTCCATATGTTTTGTGACATTTGAGACAAATACTACATTTAATCAGTGCAATATGCTTCAATGGTTCTCATCGTCACACAATCTCTAAGTCAAAATAACAAAACAACCTCCCTACAAATCCTTTTAAATGTGATACTTTATCACAGTTGCCAGCATAAATTTTCCCTTAGTGACAGCTCAGTTTTCTTCCAAATCCACACATGTACCATTTAAAAATATTCATCCTATTTATGGAACACATAGAACTAAGCAGTGACTTGTAGTATGTGAACACTCATTGCCAGATTTAAAACATGTCAGTGGATTTCATTGAGACGTGGAACATTCCTAAGAAACTCTTTTTTTCTCTTATCTAAGGACAACATTTATTAATTTAATAAAATGTCATTTAATTAGTTGATTAGAAGAAATATTTTAGTCTTACTGGCTTAGTATATTTTGCTATTCATGTCAAAAGACTAGCTGTTTAAGACTACCTACTCCACTGGAAATTCAAAAAATTTCAACTCCAAATATAAAATAATTAGGTCCATTTTTTCAAAATCACTCAGTGGAATTTGAGGACATGGTGAACATTGTGGTGATGCTGGGTTGATGGTTAGACTTGATGATCCTAAAGGTCTTTTTCAACCTTAACAATTCTATGATTCTATGATTGCTGATTATTCATTACATCTTCAATACTGTAGGATGTCCTACCTTATTTCTATTCTTTATATATAGATATTATATGAAAATATCAGAAAAAAGTTCTGCTAATATAAAGTCTTAAGGACTTGAATCAGCGTGACAGATAAGATTTGCTCTTCTGAAAATATTTAATGCTGAGATTTTTTTAATTTTCAAAAAATCAATATAAAACACTGAAACCTTTCTGAAGTTATTTTAAAAAATCATAATACTTCAACATTCGAACAATTTTGGAATTTCTACCAAAAAAATGGGAACCCAGAGAGATCCTAAGAGTACTGTAAGATATAAAACTTGCTTTCCTACTTATCCTTACATTTCAAATTCTCAATTTAATAAATCAGGCATTTTCCTACACTCAAGGCAAGAATAGGACCTTAGGAAACTGAACACACATTCAATCCCCTTGTGTTGTAACTAGTGATTTCCATGAACTCTGCATCTGTAAAGAAAAAGAAAACAAAACAAAACAAAACAAAACCCTCAAAAAAAACCACCACAAAACCAAAACCAAATAACCCTCCCCGCCAAAAAAACCCCAAAACACACACAAAAAGAAAAAGGCAACATGGAATTTTTAGTCTGCCTTAGTGTATATGCACCTCACTGAGGTGTTCTACTGACTGCTAATGAATGAAAATAAGGTAAAATAAGCATGCATTCCCTTATTCTTAGCATAAAATTGTATCTCCACTGGACATACAAGTAGAACATAAGAGAAATAAAATAATTTAGAGTGATCATGAGATAAAGAGAAATGGTTGCACAAACAAGAAAACATTAATATCAAATCTTTATTAATTTCCTCTCCAAATGCAGCGCTGCACCATGGGAAGATCTCCATATTCTAAAGAGAGATGGCAATTACTTTCTTTGAGGCCTTATTTTAACTGGAAACGTCCATTAATTTTTTGTGTAAGCCTTTTCCCAGCAAAGAATAACAATCCAATATAAGCAAAAAATTTCAAAAAAAAATCTATTCATATTTTAAAATCTAAGGCCAGTACCAGGATTGTTTCCACCAGTAGCTCTGGCAGCTGATCTGTCTGTCCAGTGTTTCCTCTTTCTGCACAAGGCTGCCAAAAGTACTGATATGGAGCAGAGCTCCTAAGGTTTCTGGCTCAGTAAGGATGAAGGGCAGCCAGACCTCCAAGAAGCTGTTTGCCTCCTCAGCAAATACATGTTGAACTAAGACACAGATGATTCCCTTCCTGAATCATCTACCTGCATATCTGGCCAGCTCTTATACCAACCAGCCCTTGACCAACAACATGGACACTTACACTACTTTTTCCAGGCACCAAGACTCCTAGAGCACCTGGGAAGCAGCTCTGGCAGCCATTCAGACTGGCAAAAAGATTTGACTTTTCTGTTTCTATGATAATTTGAAGCAGTAAAAAAAATGAAGGCAAAGGGTTAATATGGACATTAAACTACATCCAATATTCTAGAAACACTCAATAAAATAATTTAGTAAAATAAAATGGCAAAAAGACCACACAATAATAAAAAATCCAAAACAGTCAAATAAAAAAAAAAAAAACCCAAAACAAAACATGACAACCAAACAGCAACCAGAATAAACCCATGCAAGCAAAACCCAAAAATCCACAAATAAAATAAATTCTAGAAACCAGAAATTAAGAGAGAAAAAGATGATATATCATATTCAAACCATATAAATTTCTGTGCACCTTGTTTCCTCAAGGTAACTCAACCTCAATCTGCCTTATTCAGCCGGAAGGAATTCTACTGGCTTCAGAAATCACAGAGGAGGCCACATGCTGTCTATCTCAGAACAAAGGATCTCCTTGCCATTAAAGCCCTCCTAAACATTCCAGAGCACCTACAGCAACTTTTCACATACTACTTTGCAAATATCAGGCACCTCAAAGTGAAGGAAGGTAAGACCACATTTTCAAATTGGAATAGGAACTCTGGCTGTTTTACATGCCTTCAACAAGCTCAAACATTCAAACGTACACCTTGCTGACTCTCACAACACCTGTCAGGAGTTTTCCTTCCAAAACTTTAGTATGCTCCTTGAAACATAGGCTTAAAACTGTCTTGCTAGAATGCTGCCTCTCTTTCTTTTGTTAATGTAAAACAATGCTCAACAGAAATACGTACTGTTGCTTCTCAAATCATCTGATGAATTAGTCAAGTCAAGAGCAAATTATTTCAGGATGTATTTAGAATCTGTTTCAGACCTAACATGTGTGTGAAATTCTGGAGGATTTTTCCAAGTTTTTTATCAGTTATTCTAGTAAGAGATACCTTTCCTTGTTTCAGCGAAGTACCCAACAAGAGAGAGTAAGATGAGAATGTGCTGTAACATCATCCTGCCTCCTTCAACTCTTCTTGTCTTGCTGCTCAGACCTGAGACTGTCAGATCTTTGGGGCAGAAGTTCTTTCTTTTTGTCCTGTTTTTGCACAGCACAAAAAGATTTGAGTCCAAGACTGGGCACTAGCAATATGGCATTACAAAATAATTCCTAATATTCAGGAATAAAATTTAATGTCTGAGTTTGAGCTGAAGTATGATTTTAGAGAAATATTTTCTACTATGAATTCAAAAATGTTGCTGTTCAGAAGAAATCATACAGTAAATTATTACATTTATTTGATTAGATTTACTAGGATTTACTAGATCAACATTGTATTGCCTATGTGATAAACATGCACATAGAAACACAGTCTATACTTTGCAGACTTCAGAAGAGTAGCCATTTTTCTTTAAAGATGACTTTTTAAGAACTTTCTCCAGGAAAAATATGCTATCTGAATGAGTAAAAAAAAAAAAAAGATAATTTTCGGATGATACTGTCAAAATTATTCAAGAAAATTGTATTAGGCAGTGAACAAACCTGGGCAACATTAGGATATTAAAACTAGAAAAGTAAAATCAAATACAGCTATAAGGCTGATTTACAAGTGATTTTGTCTCACAAAGGAACTCCAATACAGCAATACAAAACCTAGAGGTACGCGAAAACAGTGAGTGCAAAACAGTTGTGTAACAGAATACAGCAATCAAAGAGCTAACTGCCCCTAAGGGTACCCCATGACTGAGTTTTGTGTAAAGGTTGGGAGAGTTAAAAGGCAGTAGAAGGCAATGTGGCATCTCTGAAAAAGGACTAAACTAACACAGTAGCTTCACCGGTAATTCAGTCTGTAACCTTCAGCATATTTCCCTCCTCCTCCTTTGCCTTCCTTTTCTTTCACTCTTTTTGGCAATTTGAATATCTGCACAGATGTGGACAGACACTGAACTCATTCTGACTGCACTGCACAACAGCTGAATGGGAATCATCCCCAACCAGAATGAGATTTAATGACACTGTGCTGGGGTGTTCAAGCCAACAACGCATGCTGACATCTCTCTATATTTACTATCTCTGTCTCCCAAATGGATCGTAATGTTTGATTTTGTAATGTAAATAAAAATATTTCAGACATCAACAAAATGACACCAAAAAAACCCTATCAAAATACTCACATGTACTGATATTCATTTGTGTAAATAGAGAGAGCGTAGCCAAAGATGCATAACATGTCATAATGTTATAGTACTGATAGATATCTTTTGGACAGGCCTAAAACATAGCCCCAGTTTGCAGATTAGAAAGTGACCTGTTGGGGAGTATATTTTCAAATTAGTACTGTCTGTGTCTTCATTTATTTTGGACACTCCAGCATCCAGCTATAACAGCCCCTGAGACATTACAGTTCCTGTAGACAGAATCAGGCAGTGTTGATACTACCAAACTCAAAAATATAGTGTGACAGATAAGAGGAAGTCCAGTTCAGGCTTAAAAGCTTTTAGGTTCAGATAAATATTTTTGTGCCTGGTGGAAGCCAAGCTGCCTGCTGCTGTGGTTATAATTTTATCAGTACTCATACCAGCTGTATGAGTACTCAAAATTAGTTTAAGCATAAGATTTGAGAGGCCTTCATATCTCATGTGTATCATGATCTGGACAAGGGGAACAAATCAGTCATTTTACAGATGACACCAGGATGGGCAGGAACATTGATCTGCTATGGGGTAGGAAGGCTCTGCAGGGGGACCTGGACAGACTGGATCAATGCCAAGAACAGCTGGATGAGGTTCAACAAGGCCAAGCACCAGATCCTGCACTTGGGTCATTACAACCCCATGGAATGCTGCAGGCTGGGAGCAGAGTGACTGGAAAGCTGTCTGGCAGAAAAGGATCTGGGGGTGCTGGTTGACACCAGCTGGACATGAGCCAGTGTGTGCCTAGGTGATCAAATGGGCCAGTGGCATCCTGGCTTGTATCAGAATTAGTGCAACCAGCAGGACCAGGGCAGTTATCGTCCCCCTTTACTTGACATGGTAAAGGCACACCTTGAGTGCTGGGTTCAGTTCTGGGCCCCTTAGAGCAAGACATTGAGGTGCTGGAGCGTGTCCATAGACAGCAACAGAGCCAGTGAAGGGTCTGGAGCACAAGTCATATAAAGAACAGCTGAGAGAGTTGGGGTTGTTCAGCCTGGACAAAAGGAGGCTCAGGGGAGACCTTATCACTCTAGAGCTACCTGAAAAGAGGTTGTAGCCAGGGGTTGGTATCTTTTCCCAAGTAGGAAGAAATAGGACAAGAGGAAATGGCATCAATTTGCTGGGAATGAGTGTGTGAAGATTGGATATTGGTAAAAATTTCTTCACTGAAAGAGTTGTCAAGCACTGGAACAAGCTGCATAGGGAAGTGGTTGAGTCAGCATTCCTGGAGGTATTTAACAGACATGCTGATGTGGGGCTTAAGAACACGGTTTAGTGGTGGACTTGTCAGCGGTAGGTTCATGGTTAAACTTGATGATCTTACAGTTTATATCCAAAGTAAATTATTCTATGATTTTATGATTCTAAGATGATCATCTTTCCAGTTGTCTCTGTATCTCTCAAATCAATTTGTTATCTTTCACTAATAACTTCTTTCACTCATGTACTTACTTTACAGAAAATTCAAGGAGTCTGTTTCCTTTCATAAGCTAGAGAGCCTCTGGTCTTATTTCTGCAAATATAGGTTTTGAAATGCAGCGCTTATCTAAGAAATCTTGTAGAAATTGTTCCTTTGCTAATTAACAGATAGGAAAATACTAGTAGACTTCATGTAAAGCCTTTGCACTATGACAATTATGCTAATGTTCTCCGAGGCTTTTTCTTATTTTCTTTTTAATTGTGGAGGCACAGAACATAATCCTGTGAACATCCAAAATTGATGGCGTTTATTATCAAACTGAACACTAGGCAATTTCCTTTCTAAGTCCTTACATTTAATGCTGCCAGTATTTTTTGTTTTGTTTTGCTTTTTAAACAGCTGTCTCTAAAGACTCACAGGCATGAGCAGCTCTAGAAAAGATCCTCTCTTCCAGTACTTGGCTCTGTAATTCAGAAGATGCAGCCAGCATCCTCTCCCTACAGACATACACTAAGGCAAATGAGAAGACTCCTGTGAGTCATGGTACAACACAGGCTAAGTCAGCCATTCTTCCTGCGCTTTCATAAATTTCATGATCAGGACTTTAGCTGTCATATGCACAGCATGCGATTTACACACAGATTTGTCTCATGTATACCTATGATGGGCAAAAATACAAATACATCGCCACTATGTATAAAATCTGAAAAAATTTGCAATGTTTATGCACAATACTATAAATAAACATAGTGCCTTAAAATCAGTTCTCAGAAATGGAAACTCATGAAAGAGTCATAATCACATAACTGCAGAATAAACTTCCATCAAAACTGTTAATTGGTAGGCAATGCAATGCTATTTTCACTCTCTGTATTAGCATTTCAGGGCTCTGCTCCCCTATCTCCATTTGTGTTTTTCAAATCTGCAATTCTTAAGGTTTATTTTCATTGCAGAGGTACATCTGGTGCTGCTAAGCTGCATTGCCAGTGTTTGTACCTGGGACAAAGATGGTAAAATACCTACTCTCAGCAGGCCATTTTGTGGCATAGGAAGACCTCCTCAAATGGTCGATTAACATGTTAGTAGGACATTTTTCCCTGAATTCCCTGACTATACCCTGAATGTCTGTCTAATTCCAACAAGATTATTTGGAGTATGAACTAGTGGTTACAATACCCAAAATTTAACAGCCTACCTGAGTGCAAAAGTAATGTGGATGTCATACTTAAGCTTGTCTTTAAAATGTGCTTAGCATCACATTTAAATTGCATGTGCAGACAAGTAACTGCCTCACTTGCCCTTAAACCAGTTTTTACAGCTTTCATATCAAAACACTCAGAAATGTTCCTGGGGCAGTACAGGATTGCACCCAGCCTGCTCTGCCAGCAGGTACACTGGCCACAGAAAACTCAGCATGTCTATGGACATGCCCGCACTTCCAGACCACAACCTACCTTAATGCAAGCCTGCTTTTTGTTTGATGTTTTAAACTAAAATGCCAAGGAAGTTGCTAGCATAGCTGAAATACAGCACTGGTGTGACTGTTCTGTGTTCTGCACCACCAGTTTTGACGCAATGAACAGTAACTTCCAAAATAAGCCTTTTAATACCTGAGAGCTATAATATTTTACAAGGATGCAGACACATTTACTTTAACTTGTCTATCAAAGCACGTATTACCACGAAGGCTTAAGTGCAAACCCATCTCTCCTTCAGGTGGTCATGACATAGACAAGTAGCCTTTTTAAAACCAGTCAGCAAGTGAATCTAGACTTTTTTTTTTTTTTTTTTTTTGCCAAATCAGACAAAATATTATAGAAAATTAGTTTAAAATAACAAAAAAGCCTACATGCATACCTAAGCTTCTTAATCTTGTACTTAAATCCAGCCTGTGTTATGTAAGCTTTCCTTTGAGTTATGGCAATATAAATGACAGTTCTAATTTCTCTAGAAAATATCACAGGAGGTTGTTTGCTCACTTCAAGGTTTTCAAAAAGGCCAATCCTGTCCAGATAGAGTAGCTGCTTTTTATATGCAGTGATGGCTACTAGCACTGGGTTAGGACACAAAGTCCTTCTTTTGTCTCAAAGTAGTATTCCATTAGGAAATCCAACAGGCCCCTTTGGCCAAAGCAAAGCTGCTGTAGCATTTACAGTTGACAGTGGCAGCTCTGGTTCTTGCAGTGAAGCATACAGAGCTACCCTTTCTCCCTCTCTCTCCATCCTTTGTTTCCAGACATGCTGCTGGCAACACAACTACACCCCTACTCTCAGAACTGACCATCATTTTCCAGTGTTCATACAGAATGCTATTACAGCACTCATCATATTTGTATAGTGTCTTTCTCCTATTAACATTATAGTGACTTATACTATTTTGAAAGCAATATCCTTCTGCCATTTAGCCAGAATGTCTTTTCCATTTATTATGACTAGAAGAGCAAATAATCAAAACTTCTACGATCCTCAGACCAAAGGTTCTTAATCAATGCATTAAATACCTTCTGCAATAGATTATAGTTACATTTTGAAATCAGTACTTAGAAATTTACGTTATTATATATATATATTTTTAGGCTAGGATTAGTTTTATTTTTGCTGTATTAAAATATGTGCAAAAGCTAATATTTGCTATTGTAAAAAACATTATTTCAGAATATGAGAAGGCTTAAACCACTTCTGTTACTAAGCCGCTGGAATAGTCACAATGCATTAGTACTTTCTGTAACAACTAAACTTGATTTAAAGATTGTGTACTTAAGAACCTGTGGTCTAATTTTCAAAAATGGAAAGAATTACCTCAGTGCAAAAGGTTTAGTGTAACTGAAGAATAAATTGGGAACCCAAACCTCCTCTCATCTGCCTAATTTTAAAACAACCCTCCACCCTAGCATACTTATCATCAAAATTGCCATCAACATATGCTGCAGTAAACACATCTTCAGCAGAATGAAAAATAGAAAATGTGCTCTTTCACAACTGGCATAAACACCTCACATAACAGAGCCATCAAACTCATGGATCCTGTGCACACACGCATGGAAGGCACCAACACTGGTATAAAATTATGAAGGGCAAAGTGAAGAGAACTTCTTGTACCAGCAGAATTCACATATGAAACAGTAAAAGACAAGACATCCACTTTATGGAAGAACAGTTTTCACAAAACATTTCTTACATTTCTGATCATTCAACCTCTTTCTCAACAGAGACATACAAAATAATTTGAAAAGATAAGCTTTGGGACTAAAACTTATAGCTTTTCCAGATACTAAAAATCATGGATCTAACAATGACACATTATTATCACACTCACATCTTCTCTCTAGATAACTTCCACAGGTAATAATTATCTGTCTCTTTTCATCCCACAGAGCTAACAACTTGAATACCTCCAGACTTGCTAGCAGCTTCTACTGTCCCACAGGTAAAAAAAAAACTTTTCCATTGTTTCTCAAACTGTATATTAAATTAACATAAATAAATTAAACTGAGCAACTATTTTCAACATGTAGTGTTTTATTTCAGTTTTGAAGAGATGGCTTTGTATCCAGGAACTGGCTTATTTTTCCAACATCTCTTGCTTATAAAACTCAAATGCACACTCACACACACACACACATACACATCTATCCAAACATATATAATGAAGACTTATTAAAATATATTTACACAATTTAACATATGTGTTTGTGTGCATATTTATGTATTTTAATATATATATATGTCTAAAACTTCTTAATATATCTTCATAAAAACCTTGTCTTATAAAATCATTAAAATGTTTTCAAAGCTTACATTATCACATCTCAGAAACACATACTGGCTTAAATAGGCAAGAAAAGATAAAAATCATTAAAAATTAAAACCGGAGATAATAATCTCACTTTATTGAGCTCGCGTGGTCAGGTTTTGGTAGTAGGGGGACTACAACAGTGGCTTCTGTGAGAGGCCGCTGGAAGCTTCCTCCATGTCCAGCAGAGCCAATGCCAGCCAGCTCCAGGACGGACCCACTGCTGGCCAAGGCTGGTCCAGTCAGGAATGATGGTAATGCCTCTGTGATAACACATTTAAGATGGTAAAAAGTAAAGTTATTGTGCTTTTGTAATTGTGGCCAGAGAAGAGCAGGGTGAGAATATGTGAGCTGAACAACAATGCAGACATTAAAGTCAGTAGAGGAGGGCGATGAGATGTTCCAGGCAGGAATTACTCCACAGACCATGGTGAAGCAGCTGTCCTGCTGCAGCCTGTGGAGGTCCCCAGGGATGCAGAAATCCGCCTGCAGCGTGTGGAGAAGACCCATGCCAGAGCACGTGGATGCTCAATGGGAGGATAGGACCCCATGGGAAGCCTGCACTGGAGCAGGCTCCTGTCAGGGACTACAGAGGGGTGGAGGGAGGAGAGGAGCCCACACTAGAGCATGTTTTCTGGTAGGATTTATAACCTTGTGGGTAATCCATGCTGGTGCAACCTGTCGTTGAAGAACTCCACCCATGAAAATATACCCACTCTGAAGCAGTCCATGAAGAACTGTAGCCTGTAGGAATGACTCACACTGGAGAATTTAGTGGAGACCTGTCTCCCATGGGATGAATTCGTGCTGGAGCAGGGGAAGAACTCCTCTCTCTGAACAGCAGCAAAAACAACTTGCGATGAACTGACAAGAACTACCATTCCCTATCTCCCTATGCTGCTGGGAGAGGAAAGTATAGCCCAAGAAGAGAGGAGGGGTGTGGGGAAGAAGATGTTTTCAAGATTTCTGTTATTTCTTATTATTCTGCTCTGATTGTCACTGGCAATAAATTCAATTAATTTCCTCAAGTTGAGTCTGTTTTGTCTGTGACAGTAACTGACGAGTGAAATCTTTCTTATATTAGAAGATAAACTTTTTTTATAAATAATAAATACTATTGATATGCATACCTCTCAACCTTTCTACTGAGTACTAAGAAGTGTTCTTTTGTCCTTCTAATATCTGCTGCTGATTATTGTTTGTCTCCTCTGGAGGCCATCCAATTCATCTGTTTCTTTCTTTAAGCCTAATGCCCAAGACCAGGCAAAATGCTTCTGTGATATCCCAGTCAATGAAAACTAAGCTTGTAGCAACTCCCATGTGTTGCAAATGACATTCCTGTCTGCATGTCCCAGGGCTATTTGCTCTTTTTTTTATGCAGAAGAATCACATCATTCATTAATTTCAATTTGTGGTTATTCTAACACCCAGATATATTTATACACTACTGATGCCTACACATTGATTTCCTATTTTTAACGCAAACATTAGATTCCTCATTTCTAAATTTTAGTAGTTAGCATTTATCTTTATTGATCTTCACTTTACTGACTAAAAAACATTCCTCCCATTTATCACTCATTTTGATCTGAGACTAAGTGCTGAGTACTCTTAGCACCTCCATGCTATCAAAACAATAAAATTGCTTTCTGTTGCAAACAAAGGATCTTTTTACCATTCTCTAGTTGTATCTTATTATACTCATGGATCAAATGGAATATACAGTTCTCTAGGTTTAATAAACTTTGTGATCACTGTTCAGTTCATGGAACATACAATTTCTAAATAAGGTGCATATATTCAATCTCTCACCAAAAGTGTTCATACAGTACTGGAAAGAGGACTTATATTAAAAACTTTAAAACCAAAGATAATTCAGTATAAAAAGAAACAAAAAATTGTAAAGAAGAAGAAATAAAACAAACTCAGAAAGCACAAGTTATGACAAAGAAAAGAAACTGCTATGACTTTCTACATGAAAACACACTGCTAAACAAAAACTGACAAATAATCCCTAATAAAGACAAAAATCTACAGAAAAAAATACCAAGAGGAAACAAAGAACACCTGTATACAGGAAATTCTACAAATCTTTTGCCAAATCCACAATTAGAGGTCAATACAACCTCCAAAGTAGATTCTCAGAAAACTTTGTACTGCCTTCAGATTTTAAAATAAATACTTAAAAATACATAGACATGAACTCAGCACATAATTTCTGGAAAAAAAATATATATTGAGCTAGATAAGGTTTTTCATATTAAGGAAAAAAACATTTTAAAGAGAAAAAAATGTAAATTATAATTTTTCACAGTCTTGAGTTTTTTTCACAATAGTACAGCTTCAGGCAGAGGAGGGATAGAAGAGGAGCTAGGGACAAGAGGAGATAATTCATGAAATTCATTCACAGCTGTCAGCCACATCATCTCCAAGAAAGAGAATGTTGATCCAGGAAGGTCAGCAGGAAAAAGTAAGGTGTAACAACTGGAGAAAGAAATTTACTGAATAAAAGGGTATTTTTGTACTGCACAAAGTAAGGATGAAGACCATACAAATAGAACAAATAAAAAAAGAATGAGTATAAATCATATAAATACCCCAAAATGTTGTCTTGCCAGTGAGTGCAGTATACTGCAATAAACATTCCTACGCTCTAAATCTTATGCAACATTTACAGTAAATGATAGTATTTTTGGTTCAAATCTCCCAAAACTCCATTCAAATATGATTAATTTATTTTTACTAAATCTTTACAAGTAACTATAGTTTGTACCACTTTACAAATGTATTGACAGACAGTGTATCTTGTCCAGTCTCACACAACAACTATGAGAGGATGAAACTATTTCAAATCCCAAATCTCTTCATCATCTATAATATCATCGTTCCTCTACACTTTTCCAAGTATTTTCTGAAGACTGGCACTATCATCAAGGCTTACAGCAGAGTATTCTGTTTTCATGGTGTGCCCTCAGCTGTACCACTAGGTATATAAACAGAGTCATACAATCCACTTCTTTTGGAATAAAAGACTTACTAAAAAATGCACTTATAGGTGGGCAACTGAAGCCTGGCAGTATTGAAAGCAGATGCAAATACATTCTGCCAGTTTTACTATGCGTAAGCCAAATGGAAACCCAACACCCCAGTTCATATTCATGGCAAAACATAAGTCAACTCAATCAACAGTGGGAATAATTGCTTAGAACAGTTCACAGACACTGATCTTAGGCAGACACCTTCAAACCCTTTCTCTCATAGCAAACCTGTTTACTTGCTAAATCGAAGAGGAGGATTCAAAGGTTTTGACATTAAGCATTTCAAAATGACTATAAATGATGCATTCTGTAACCACTTAAGTGAAACAGTTCTGGGATTGACAATTCAAGCATTTCACAAGTTAAGAAGTAAAAAAATTTGTTCCAACATGGGGAGCCAAAGAGCAGTTAATACATAGAAATACATGAATACAGGAAAAGCCTCAGTATGAATAAGCAGTAAGCGAACTAACAGACAGTTTTCTAGGAAACTCAGGTCTTGCATTTGATGGATCATTGATTCTTAATATTTCTCCATAATTCAGCACTTACTAATAAATGAACAGCAAAGCCTCATCTATTACTATTAGAATTGGATAGTGGCACAATAGGCTGACACATGTTTCCACCTACACAAGCACATGGATTTTTCCACCACGCACTGAGCAGGGTGCAGTGATCAGCTGTTGCTTGGAAAGGAGCTGATACTGCAGTGCAGTGCAGCAACTGCAAAACTGAAAGCTGCCACTGTCCTGTTTTGAAGCTGTTACTTCTGAGGGTAAGGATGGATAGAGATATGCTAATGCTCTTTCAAACCCACTCTGGGATTCTAATAAATTTTCCTACCTACCTCTCTTGAATGGAAAAATAAATAAATAATGATGAAAAAATATGCACAGATTTTAAGAGGCAAAATATCATTTCTCTCTATCTGCTGAGAGAATAACTGACTACTTTCAGAAGCATGTTTCTCTATATTAATTTACCCTTCAAAACTGAGACTGAGGAAAACACTGCTTCTGCTCAGTGTAGAACTAAAGCTAACTAACACGTGATTCTCAATTTTAAGAGTCTCTCAGATTCTCAGATTTTTCTCAGTATAATTCCCATTTTGAAACAAAACTTCAAACCAAGGCTTCCTCTTTACAAGCAAATTGTAGGAGCTACATAAGCACTGGAAAACTGGGGAAAAAAAGCACGGTTCAAAGAAGATAAGCTCTTGAAAACTCTGGCTTGAAAATCAACTTTAAGTCATCAGTTAGCATATAAAGGACAGAGTTTTTACATACCAGTTCCTTCTTTGTACAAGGCTACAATCAATTATATATTTTAGGACAGTATATCCTGTTCTACTTGTCTCTTGAGATTCAAAAATGCAAGTCACACCAAGAATCTTAAGGGTTAATGAGAATAATTCTTTCTGATCCAGGACAACTAATTCAGTATACTATACTAAAGGAAAATATAAATACTATTTCAAGAACTTCTCAAAAAGTCATACATTGACTCTTACTCCCTGAAAGACTGACCCCAACTCATGACATTTTTTCTTTATAGAAGATAAAATTATTCTAAGAAAAGGGTTAATCTACCTCACAACTTTTTTTATCTCTGCTCATCTTGTCTACCACTATGTATGAACAATAGCTTCAGGTTGAAAAAACAAATTTTAATGAACTCTAATATGCACATATGTGGCTTCTCCACAAGAGACTCCACCAACCCACTGTTCACCATTAAGTTCTGAGAAATGCCAGATCTGACTCTTTGCCATCCTGTATTAGGGCTATTAATTAGAGCTACCTCTTTCTAGCTTTATTGCTAAATTAAGCAATAAAGAAAAACCTGTGGATCACATAAAGATGGAAGCTCATGTGGCATGAAGAGACAGGCAGGCTGTGTTCTGCTGCATCTGAAGCTACTGCTTTTATTTAGTGCTCTTTCAGTTCCACACATCTCAAAACAGCATGAGAACTTCTGCTTGTCAGTGCTATTGCACATTCCCTACATGCACACACACACATCAGATCTTGATTCAGTAACAACAGCCTGCACCTCAGCGATCCCCAAGTACTCATTGCCTTCACTGCTTCAGCAGCGCCGAATTGCTATCCAGCCTCTTTCATCTGGTACCTGTATCACTGACCTCAGTTCCTCCCTTGCTCATACCTAAATCCATGTCCTGTCAGCTACCCACGCATTGCTGCTCCCACTTGCCATGAACCTTTCATAAGGATTTCAGTATTCCTTGCAGTCCCCATCTTCTATTTCATGTTTCTTAGGCCACAAAGAGTGCTTATAGGCAGTTAATATACTCAGGTTCTGCAGGAAAATAATAATAATAATGCTGTCATAAATTAAAACTAGTCAGCTATTTCCAGTGTAAAGCTCTCATATTTGGAGGGAATGGTAAGACAGACCATGACACCTGGAACAAATAATCCAAAATGTCTTGGAAATATAAACCTGACTCTCTGAAGCATTGGGACAGATGTTTTGCTTGAAGACATAGATTCATCCTCACTGAAATCAATGTGGCTGACACTATACAAAACCACTTTTAAAATAAAGAGTACCCAGTGACAACAACTTCTGTCAGTCCTAGTAAAGGTCCACAAACTGTGCCCTGAGCTGAAAGCCACCAGAAGGTAGCAGCCTGGGCAAGGAAACACATGAAAATAAAGCCAAATAGGTTCCAGAACTGAAGAGGTGGGGATTGTCATTATGAACATCACAGTTCGCTCAGCAAAAACCTCATGACAGTGAGGTCATGTGGGCTAGGAGAAGCCATAAACCATCAACCTGCAAACCCAAAAGGAGCCTTGAAGGGTGAGCACAGGACAAGAGAAAAGACACTATGGTGGCTTTTATCAAGAACCATCTTTATAAAGACTTTCAGGCTGTTGTTATTGAGCACTTTTTTGGTCCTCACCTCTTCAAGCTCATTAGAAGACTAAAATAAAACAAGAAAGGTTCTAGCTCCTTCAAGGGCTTGACACTCATCAAATTTAACTTTGGAATTCCTGCAACACTGAAAGGCTGATATCACAAATATCAGTTGCTTGATACTCCATAGATTCATAGTTTAGTCATATAAGCATGCCAGGGATGAAAGGACTTTAAATTGCATAGCATTCCACACCTTCTCACGTAGCTATAAATGACCATGAGAGGTGGTAGGCAATGGATAATTGGGTCCATGGTAACTACCGAGTCCAAATGAGGACATTTACTTGTTTTAAGCCATCAGGCTGAATCTAGACTTTATCCATATATATGCCTCCCCTGTACACTATAAAGCACATGAGCCAGCTTGTAAGCGACAGGTAAAATGCTACTGAGTCTGCTGACTCTGGGTTGCAGAACTTCAGAACACTGCAAGGATATGAGATATCTGATGGACTTGAATTCATCCTTCAGCAAGATACAGGTGGAAGTAAGTTTTAGTGTATAAACTCTACTAGGAAAATAATGGGAAACGAAGACAGTACTCGTGCTTTTGTGTTGTCATACTGCACACTGAAAATGAGGAGTCTCCTCTACCATATAAAATACAAGGGAAGGAAAAAGTAATTTTACCTTCAACAGTGCAAATGATTTCTGTGTTCAGTTAACACTATTTTTTTGTCTTCCTTGAAGTGCTGAATATATTATTTTGATTGCAAAGATCTGTCTCAACATTGATTCAGAATATATAGAAAATCACTTATGAAGCAAGACAAAGTAAAGCGTTCCTTTAAGTAAATCTTAAAAATAAAGCAGCTTCATAGGACCATTTCATGAACACAAAAACCTACCAAAGTTCAGAGTTTTTAACAGATGGGATTCTGGCTTGAACTCTTCATTGATATTAAAATGAACGTTAACCCACAGAAACTACTTCCCCATAGTGAGTGAGGCTTTCCTTGTAGTCATAGACTATTGTTGAAGGCCACAGTCACTGTCAGGGACAGCAGATGTACTGTGCCAGTGCTGTGCTCAATTTCATCATTTTTTACTTCATTGTGTTGCTTGTTTTCACACTTCTAAAGGTGTCTTTCTATGACAGTTACTTTCTTAATAAAAGCCTGACTGTGATCAAAATGTTGAGGCAATTTCTTCATGAATTGCTCACAGTGGGCATAGCTTGACATCTGATGCATTTTAGAGGTTGCATCAGAACAAAGAGAATACATTTTGGGACTTAGCTTCCCATTCAATTTCCTCTATGTGATAGTAGAAGATGAGTGCAGGAAATGTGGGCAAAAAAAAAAAGATTCAGGAAAAGAGGTACCTCTTTCCCAAGAACCACTGATTTCAGTCAGAAAGATAAGTACTCTTATTCCAAAGAAAGTGACAAACTACAAATTTCAAAAGTTTAAAGTAAAAAAGCTCAAAATCTCCCTGACCTTTTTGCTTAAAATATCTGAAGGTTTTTAGATATTGAGGGAAAGCAAGCATAATTTTAAAAATTGCTACTATTAACACTACAGAACTCAACACATTTTCCATCATATAAAGACGCATATCCTCATGTGGATTAGAAATGCTAAGGAAAAATAGCAGGTTGAGGTTCACAGTGATTTACGGAAGAGAAAACATTACCCAGCAGGTCATTATATGAAAGCATTGTCCAAAAATACCTGGGGAATATTTTCTAATAAAGCAAATACATATTTTAGTCTACGTTCACAAGCAATATAAAAGACAGACACCAGAATGTGTGCCAAATACTATGCAAACCCCTACAAGTTCTGTGATTTATCACATTAAAAACAACATATGCTTTATACAGTAACAAGTAACTGACTTTACCTTACATTTGTAACATTTTTATTACTCTTTGGTCCAATAATCCATCTGTGATCCTTCTAATGCCTTGACAACTAGAGTATTCTACCACAATGCTTTAGAAATTTGCCTTTTAAAATTAACTTATAACTTAGGAAGATTACTCAAACTCTCATTTAGGAAAAAAAAATCCATGAAAAAAAAATGAAGAGGGAGAAGTTAGTGAGTTTTCTGGCTAGAATTTACTGAATTAAAAAATAAAAAAAAAAAAAAAATAAAAAAAAAAAAAGAAAAAGAAAAAAAAGGCAAAATCAAAAACAAAAAACCAAAACAAAACAAAGCACCCAACCAAACAATAAAAAACCCCAAACAAAAAAAAACACCCAAAATACTAGAAATTATGTAAAAAAAGTAAATATTTATTTTATTTTTATTCAGTATGTTCAATATGTGTATGTATGTATGTATATATAATAAACCTGCACACATAAACAGGTAAGAGATTAGATAAAAAACTGAGCTCAATTATACTGTAAAAACAGAAATAACTTTTTCTTAGAAGACTAACTGTAAATTTACCCTTACACTTTCTTCCTTATGTTACCCAGTTGTGTTTCCATAGTTACTCAATTTTAAAAATTACTGAGTCTTACCAGAACATGAATAATGATAATATTCCTTTATCAATACATTTTATGAAAAGATCAATCAGGCTAGATTTCTAAGATGTACAAAGTATTTTCTCCTTCTTTTTTTTTAATTATTATTTAAATTTTAAATTAAGCACACATCTAAACGTAGCAAACAAATGGAAAAGAATGTCACAGAAATATTGTAATTAAAATTGATTTTGAGCTTTAATTCCAAATTTAAATAATAACTTTTTTGATTTCTATTTAATGATGGGTATATTTATTAAAGATATTTTTGTTGGTTTCTAGCATTGACATTCAAAAGGGAAAGGAAAGGAAAAGGTGGGAAAAGTGGTTAATGTTTGAATCAAAGTATGGCTTTGTAGGTTATAGAAAGTAGCCCAAGCATCTACTCTTGATTGAAAGTTGATGTTCGAGACAAGTTATTATAATCAGGCTTTTCCTAATTAGATCACAACAAAAGATTTGTTCAAGTCCTTAGCTGAAATCAGTGTGTTGTAGCATGTACACAGAAATCTGTCTGCAAATCTGGGTTGTCATGATACAGACACATAGAGAGAATCCTTTTTTTCTGAGCCACCATTTTCAAAGTATAATTAATTTAAAAAATTCTTTCCATGTTGAAGGATAGTAGGGATAAAGAAAGAGAGAGAGTACAGAATCACTGCTTTAAGTAGATAAAAGACCAGGGGTATGTGCATCCTCCTTTTTTTTTTCCTCCCCCAAAGGCATCACCTATATCAGTGCATTTATTTACCCATTATTTTGAAGGCACTAGAAACTACCTTTTAAATGTAGTGTCTCAGTGTAAGCCATCTACACTTTCTCTTTAAAGAGATAGCCTTATTTACAACTTCAGTGACTGCCACAATTTTTGAAATTAGTGGTTTAGCAACTATAACAGCCAGTTCCTTCAGGACTCTGGGATGCATCTCACTGAGTCCCATGGACTTAGGTGGATTCAAATGTGATCTTCCTCTACAATGGGAGGATTTCATCCCCTCAGTATCTGCCCTGAAATTCAGGGTCTGGAGTGATGTGGAAAAAGAGATTACCACAGAAAACTGAGACGCACACACACACAAAACCTACTAGAAATGCCCTTAATTCCATCCTCTGTCTATGAAATAACACTACATATTACTCTGCTAAAAAAAAAAAAAATCAGAATTGTTATCTCTTCAGCTACATGGGACTTAGATACTTCAGTCTGAAAAAAGATTATCGAGAATGTACACAAAATCTCAGCCCCAAGCATCCTAAATAACCTGATAAAGGTTCAGTCTGCTAACCCAATTGCAGTAAACTTTTATCACCTCCTTATCACCAGATTCAATTTTCAGTGCTTACTCACTCTTATTCTAGTCCCAAAACGTTCAATACATTTGCATAAAAATGCAACATACTTATACAGGCTCAAAAATCCCACTGAATGAAACATGTTAGAATTTTATCAAACTGAATTTGACTCAAGGGTCAAGATTATGTCCTTCCATGTAGGACAAAAATCAGTTTTCAGAGAAATCAGAAATATCTTACTAGATGAAAAATAAATTGATGTTTCAAGGACTGAAAAGATTTTCTTCGTTGGTTGGGTTAGGCTTGGTTTTTCTCCTACTTCTGCCAATGTCTTGTTTGCATTTCAAAACAAAACCACAACAGACAAAAAAAAAATACTAAATACCAAATAACCTAAAAACCAAACAAAACCAAACAAAAACAAAAAGCCAAACAAAACACAACAACACAAACAAAAACAAACACACAAAAAAAAACCCCAAAACAACCCAAACCCATTAAATCATTAGTTCTTTTCAGTGATGTCATGGCTGGAAACTGTTTATGAATCAGGATGCTCAGTGACCAGCAAACTGTTACATGACTGTGAGAGGCAAGAGAGCTCAGCAGTTTCCAAGGCAATACTACTCTTTAGACGGATGTATCTCCAGGGCCTTCCAGGATGACTTCTTTCAGCACTATCAGCTGGCAAAATGTAGAATGAAATCAAGACTCTGCTATACTCTGGGAGGTTCATACGTAGCACAAGGCTCCCATCACTGTGGTGGTTTGGCCAAGGGCCACTGTCACCTCCAGTGGCACAGTAACTGATACTCATGGTATGCAATGCACTGTCCTGCCTCTTGATGGGACAAGTGCTTGGAACACGCAGCAGGAACCAAGGAAAGAGGAGAAGGAAAGATGACAAATCACTTACCACTGCTATTGGACAAAACCAGTCCTGGTTCACTGAACAGGCTGTCGGTGCCCAGGCCTTGGGGGCTGCTTGGGGGTCTGTGATGGGAAGTTGGGATTGAGCTGGGCTGGACATGGCCAGTTCCATATGACTCCATGCCACCCACCACAGGGCATAGCTGAGCCCCTTGCCCACAAAGGCAGCACCTCTGGGAATTTGCATTTAAGAAAGAGCAAAACCACTAGAAGTAAAGTAGGACAAGGAAAAAAGTGTGAGAAACAGCCCTGCAGACACCAGGGTCAGTGAAGAAGGAGAGGGAAGAGGTGCTTCAGGCACCGGAACAGAGACTGCCATGCAGTGCCTGGAAAGGGGCCCAGCAAAGCAGGTTGCCACTCAGCAAACCAGGGAGAAGACCATAGTGGAACAGATATCCACACTGCAGCCCATGGAGGAGCCCCATGCCAGAGCAGGTGGATATCCCTTAAGAAAATGTGGCCCACAGAGAGCCCATGCTGGAACAGGTTTATCCTGAAAGACTGTAAGCTATGTGGAGGATCCATGCTGGAGCAAGGGAAAACTGTGAGGATGGAACTTGAATTTTAGCATTCAGCTTCTAATTAAAGAAAAAGGTTTCTATTTTTTCTTTAAAAAACACTCTGTTGGTAGTGACTTGAAAACTTTTAGGAAAAATACACTAGACAATGGAAAACCCACATAAAGAAAAATGTGCAATCTCCAAGTAACTTATTGGACCAGCTGTCCTAAACTGGCTTTTCACCAAGAATTGGAGGCTCTCATAAAATGAACTTGGTTCAAGAAGCTCATAGCACAGGAAAGAAAGAAAGCAAGAGCCATCAGCAAGTTCAACATAACAGGAAGAGAAAAAGAATTTTGTTTCCACACTTAGAATTGACTAGACAAAGGAAAATACATTAATACTATCTAATAGGAGATGCAATAAGGTCAGCTAAAATTCCAACAGGGTACAAAAAGAAGTAAATTTGAAGAAACCAGTAGCTTACCACAAACTTCAAGAGGTCCCTCTAGGAAAACCACATCAAGTAATTCATGTTTAAAGAAAAAAAAAAAAAAAAAAAAAGGAAAGAAAGAAAGAAAGAAAGAAAGAAAGAAAAAAAAGAAATAATTCAGACCTATATAATAAATACTCTTATAGGAAAGATAAGGCTAAAATCAAGAGGCTGGCCCTCAGGGCTTTTTTTCAAAGTAGTCTTGATATTTTAGAAGGTATGAGGGCCATGATATGCTCATGACAGATTCATTTTTCCATTAACTCATTCTTTGGTTTACTTTGCTTAAAATAATTTCTATTTTAAATCACTTAAAGGGAGCTAATGAAGCATTTTTTTTCTAAGGAGGGTTTTTTAAGGGCAGTTATTTTTTACAGCATAGTTACTGAAATAGCAAGCCAGAATGACTATTAAACCAAGTAAATATGTTTACAAATTCTGAACAAAATACTGTGGTTTCTGCGCAGACTCATATTTAAATATCAGTGACACACAACTTTCAAGATCCCATTAAATGTCTATCCTTCAAAATGCTCTGCAAGCATGACTCTTTCACATCTGGAAATGTGTTCTGGTCCTCTTCCCAGAAGTCTAAGATACCTCCAAGTACCAATGTAAATGTTTTGATAATTCCATTATGTCCAGAAAATGAATTATCAATGACAAGAACACACTATAAAACAGTGGGCAAGCAAAATGTTCGTCTTTTGCCAAAGCACATTGTTTGTTCTAAAGTTAAAACTGGGGGTGGGGGGCATTGCGTTGGGGGAGGGAGAGGAGCATATATTAATTAGATGGGAAGAGTACTCACACATTTAAAATATATCTCAGTATAGTTCAATAATGAGGAGAAAATGACATATGAGAAAACATGAGAAAGCACTGACTTTACCATTGTTGATTTCAGTCTAGAAGCATTTTAAAGGTTATTTGAGCCCAAGTATTATACGGCCTGATCTAAAAGAGATGAAACAGTATCTCAGCAAGGACATTTTGTACAATTGCAGTCCTTGGTGCTTACCCTCCTTGGTCTATAACTCAGCTGGAGGCTAGCAGAAATAAACTATGCTTTGTAGAGAAATAGAAAATAAAAAATCCTTCATTTTTAAAGGGTTTCTCCCTATGTTATTATGCTTCTGAATTATTGAAACCACAATAAAACTCATTTTGTCATATAATTGATTTCTATATTTTTTTGCATTATATATTCAGCTCAAATACTAAGGCTTGTCTAGCCATTTTCTTTTTATTTTGTGTTAGTTTTTATCACATGTTAGCCCTTTTTAACAGGTGAAATTTTAAATAAACTAAAATATATTCATTGAAAAGTGATATTGACTAATCCTTTGATACACAGAAACTCCTTACTGACATCTGACTTGGGGTGATGGGTGTTTCACTAACCACGGTGATTATTCCAAACAGCTCTTGATCTGGTCTCCAAACATACAGATGTAGGTGTGACTAGAGACTCAAAGTCTCTGTATCCTCACAGCTATTTGCTGTGTTTATTAACAAGGCATGTCAGGCTGCTCATCATGTGTTGAGTGGTGAAACTGAGTTAATAGAAACTATGTGTAAGATAGCCAAGAACAGCCCTGTTTCCAGTCATGATTAAAGTTATTGATACTTCACCCTGAGATCATTTTATTCAAATATCAATTTTTCCATGTAGAGAAAAAAATTTCATCATAAAATGGTAGGTACACATATAACCCATGTAAAAGCAAAGCATGTCTGTGACAGTCTATCTTTAACATCTGAGCTTGTGCTTTGTTTAGTGTAACATGCACGCTTTCAAACTGAACTGTTATCAGAAGACTGCAACTCCTAACTCAAGGAAACAAGACTGCTGACAAAATAGGTTTGAAATGAAAGAATTTGCTTAGTTTACCCAAAATGAGCAGCATTAGTATTTACAAATATAAAATCTTGTTATTTTCACTTCCTTCAACATCTGCTTGGGCCCCAAGAAAAATACTAAACTATGTGAAATATATCTCTAATAGTAGCAGGTTTTCTCATTAACAGGCAATTTCTTCTCACTGACTTTGAGACAGAGCAAAGTTCTAAGTAAAATATTCTATTTATTAGAATTATGCAAAGATATCTTACATTTATGAAAATTAAATCATTTAGCAACTTGTATATGGTTAATGAAGCATAATAAATATTAAACTAATGACATTGTAAGTCCACAGAAGATAATATGCCAAAGCAATTCACAGCCATCATCTGCCGTAAAGAGAAGTCTAAATTTTCACAAGCATAGTCAACTCCCTAAGCAGATATGAGGGATTTATTATTATTGCTATAGCTAATGGATGTTTTTCACAATTTTTTAATTTTGTTACACAGCAACGTTTAGACACCCTATGAAGAGTTAGACATATGAAAGGAAAACTGTAAGATTAATAAAATTGATTATAAAATTTGATGATAAAATCAGATCAAATATCTGTTTACAGAAGATGATGAACAAAATGAGAATGCAAAAGCATATTAGTCAACTTTTAATTTTCCTTTCAGTCTTTTGGTGATGCTAAGGCTTTTTCAACTGAAATTAATAGCGTGTTTTACCAGGGTTGGATATTTTTTTATATACATCAGGAATCTATCTACCTACAAATTAAGTATTTCAGTGTGAAATCAAAAACTAGAAGCTTTCCTTCCTCTTTTCTCCCCTACTCAAAGCCAGTAAGAATCAAGTCTTGGACTATCAGCCAGGAGACACAGTGATGTTCCACCACTTAGGGGAGCAGATCCCTTGTCTTTGCTCTCTGCCAAAGGACACAGAAATTCTGCATCAAGAAGGAAACAAAACACCCACCCCAAATCCAAGACACTGTGTTCCTGTCAGTACAGAAACTGGATCTTCCTTGTGAGCAAGCAGAAGTCATGTCCTCTAAGAATCTATGCCCTTCCTAGCAGCAAGAGGACAGTGTGCAGCTCTGGCAGAATCACAGCAGCCCTGGCTGCCTCTGAAGGGCCCAGTTCCAGCTCCAGCTCCAGCCCCAGCCCCAGCCCAGCAGCTGAGCAGAGCAGCTTCCAGCCTGGAAGGGACAGGTCTGCAGTGGCTGAAGAGGAGCCAGAGCCTTGTGGCCCAGCGGAAACAGCCTCCAGGCATGCTTGGAGTAATCAGATCAGGCAATTCCTTGTCAGTGAAATGTTAATGCTCATGGGGCAAAATTCATGACAGTCTCACAATTTTAATAAAGTTGGCACATGCTTAAAGTCCTGATCTGGGAAATGTCACTTGACTTCCTACTCAAGTTTTAAGACCAATAATGTAGCTCATGTTATATACTAATGTTCTTCCATGTGCTCTGCATCCAATTAGTCACATAATAATAGAAAAATCAAGGAAGCTTCTCTTTTGCCATAGATCATCACACAGCAAGAAAAATTGATATTTAAGATGTATCCTTACATCAAAAAATTTTCAGAATGAATAAAGCTTAGGAAACAAAATGCAAAAAACTTTTCAGTAAGAAGATGATGAAAGAAAAACTCAGAAATATGTCTTATTTTTATATAGGTATAAAAATACAGGTATACAGATATAATATTTTATAAATTACTGTATGTATGCATATTTATTAATTCTATAGCTTATAATTATATGATTGATTGATGGTTATATACTTTATTATGATTATAATTTTTGGGTTTATATATTTGTGATTTTTCAATGACTGTGTATCTGTTAAAAAAAAAAAAAAAAAAAAAAAAGCATCCCCTTTCTGGAATTCTGACATCTTATTAAAAGATTGTGTTACATGTGTATTTTATTTTTTTAAGAGTTATTAAATAACTCTTCCTAAATATTATGTTGATTAGTCAGGAAGATATCTTGACAAGAATTATTGTGGCAAACCTCCCTTTGAATCACCCAGTGGCAGACCTAGCATCATTCCTTTGGTAATTACATCCTCCAATCTAGAAAGGAACCTTACCACAACATCCAGTTATTAGAAAAACGGGATGCATGCCAAATTAGTTTTGCCCAGGACCTGAAAGACACATAAGTAGATGCACATATACACATGTATTCACACAGGCTATATTATGTGTACTCCCTTCTAACACGCAGAATCAGTTTGGACATCTCTAAATACTACAGAGAACTTTAGATTATACTCACTGTTTTTCAAATCAGTCAGAAAAGCAGAAATTAATGAAATTCCTTCATGTTCACTGAAATTTGTATACAAACTCTAGAATCCCTCTGATCAGGGGGATCTTGGTCCAACAAATGTTTTCTACCACTGCATTTGAGTACCAAGACTGTGCGTCATAGACACTGCACTGATGTCTGTGACTCAGAAGGAACCACTGTGTCCAAGGGACAAATGTTGCAGTCAGAACCTAAACAATCTACTGAATTCAAAGTTGATTTTGACCAAAGTAATTGTGTCCCTGTATGTTTATTTCCTTCTTTTGTCTTGAGGAGGGGAATAAAATGGCTGAAACTGTTGATATAAGTAGACCCTGGAGAAATTATTTCCTCGATAGTAAATCTTCTTTCATGCATGGTAATCTTTGGCTTTTAGGAGCAGATTGTGAATCTACACAGACTGACAGATTTCCTACAGCATCAAAAGTCTGTTGGATGCAGCAGATTTATGATGGGATGCAGCCAGGAAGTATTTTCTGTCCCAGGCTTAGAGAATACAAGGCCTAAACAAGGAAATGCTTTTACTTGTCACAATCAGGAACAACATGCAGTCATAACACAACTAGGGAGACAGCCAGAGTATGCTGTGCTCCAGCTACTTCCCTGGCATCTTCTTTAGAGGAGTAGTAGTAGAGAATAAGGACTAGCATTGACCAACTATAACTGTACTGCCATTAGAGAAATTAAAATGGGGAGCTGCCCTGCATGGCTCATCTTCTCTGAATGGAAGATGTTCAGTGGGAACTTTCATTCTCACTGCTAATGCTGGGATGAACTGACTGAAACAGCTTCCCTAAATGTCTTGCATGATACACTCCAGTGTTCTTTAGCAGTACAGATATGAGCACTTCAGTATGGAAAAAAAAAAAAGAGCTGTCTCATGTAGATTTGCAGTGGCAACCACCTGAGCTAAAAAATATGAATTCCACTCTCTGGCATCAGACATACAAAGTCAGGCTGGCTCTGCCAGAAAGGAAGAAAGGAAGTCAAATAGCCAAAAACCTGTCCTGTTTCAAAATCATATGAGCCTGAAAATGACTTTTTTGGTTCCTCTGGTCACTGGACAACATCCAGAATAAAATAGCTGTTTACATTAATGCAACAATTCTTGAAAGCCTAAGACTATTCTTTTCTCTTGATCAAAACTCTTATTATGCTCTGCCCCTTCCATGAGGATACTTATTCTTTCAGTAATGTTGCCAACAGTTACAAGATGTTCCATTCTTGGCTCTACAGCAAATCTATTCACTTATTAATCAAAAGGAACAGTCTCTTTAGCACTCTGCTTTTCAGATCTACTGATTCTTGAACCAAAAAGATAAGGAGGGGAAAAAACTTCCAAGGAAGCTGTCAGAAGCCAGAAAATAAGGGGTCACAAAAATGTTCAATAGGTTGCACTAATACTCTGAAAGTTTCCTGTTTGATGCATGTGGATATAGTTTCCTCAGACTGAATTCCCTTTGATCTCTTAAAAAAAAAAAAAAAAAAAAAAAGGAAAAAAAGAACTCAGAATATTACTCCTTCTGATGCAGAAATGACAGGAGGAGTAGGAGAAGGAGGAGGAATAAAACTGACTCATCTTCAGAATCAGATTCAACAAACTCTAGATATATTATCCATATCAAGAAGCCTCTAAGCAAATATATGAACAATAGATTATGCTACATGGATGATGAACAAGGAATAAGAAGTAGGCTAGGTGCAAGCATCAGCCTATGGTACTAAGGGAGGTCATTTTGATGTGTTTAGAGATGCTACAGGTAGTACAGCTTTCTATCTCCTATAGCCAGATCAGATGGTAGGATTACAATACATTTGCAAGACAGGAAAGGCAAAAAGTTAATCTATTAAAAATTATAATTTACCTTCCTAAAGAAAGGAGGGAAAGAAGTTATGGGAGGAATGTAGAAAGTTTACTAGTCAGAAAAAAAAAAAAAAAACAACAAACAGGCAAAAAACCCAAACCCTATTCTGCCCACCAACTGCTTAGACTGAGATAAAATATCAACCTAAAAAAAGTCCAAGTAAATTTTAATGCCTATTGGCATACCACACCACAAAAGGACTCTTTCCTGTAATAGTGCTATAGAGAGAATCAGGATAATGATCCCATTTAATTAATTCAAAAAACTTTGAAGGTCCTAGTGATCCCTAATGACCAAACATTTGCTCAAAATCAGAGCACAGTCTATTGGCAAACTGTGTGATGCCCAGAAGCTTCATATTCACTCAGAGTGCACTGGTGTAACAGACACAAAAGAGCTGTGAAAACCCGTGGGGTTCTCTGACCAAAGACACCTTGAAAGAATAATTTGCCTCTCTGAACCCAGGAGGTATTTGCCCATAAAGTGTCTGTAAAAGCGGCTACACCAGGAAGAAGCATTATTCCCTATGTGTCTGATTCCAAATCCTTTACAGTTGCTCTTATAAAAAGAGAAAAACAGCAAGAAGAAAAAAAAAAAAAAAAAAAAAAAAGCAAATACTGTACACATATTGAAAAAGAAACAGAAAAAGAAATAAATCACTTAATGAATAACAAACAGAAACTTCTCATAAAAGCAGAAAAAAATGAGTTGGTCTCATTTGTTTCAAATGTGTTTGAAATGTATCTATATTGCACCTCACATACAAATTTTTTTTTCTTTTAATCATTAAGTTTGTCTCTAAAAACTAAGCATGCTTTTCACTTAATTCAAATAAAGTAGTTTAATTACTTCTGCTGGCACTAATTTATAGCCTGTAGATTCCTGCTAATTAAGAATCCTAATCACTGTTTCAATCTTCTCCATCATACCTCTATCACCTGGTGTGATTCATACCTGCTGATTCACTTAGGCGTTAAAGCCATACATCAGAAAGACATTTCCTAGGATAAAAGTAAACTTTTTAAGTATTTAAGAATTAAATCAAGGAGACTTATATGCCAAAATTTTATCCTTACAAGTTTTAAACAAAACATCACAAATCCTGTATTCTACAGAAAGTCAGTGCTCTGAAAAAGTTTGCAATTCAACTTTAAAAGACTTTTGACTTCCAAACCAAGATGTTTTCAACTGTTTTTCATTGATTTGCTAGTTCTTCATTGAAAATGAAAGGTCAAGAATGGCTATCAAGAACACCAATACCAAAACCCAAGAACACCAATTTTTACTCTTAAAATTTAAACCAAGGAAAAAATTAGCAATGGGAAAACAAAATAAATTTCAGAACAAAATATTTTTGTTTTGCTATTAATTCATTCTGTTTATTAGGTCTTCAAAATTTCCACACTCACAAAGTCTTGTTCAGGAGAATGCAGGGATTTTTCAAATACTGCTACGATAAGACTTAGACCTGCAGTAGTTTAATGTGTATTCATTTAAGCTTTGTATGGGTTCTACTGCGCTCCTAGAATAGAATCTACAGTACTTAATCCTTTAGTTTAGTTTCCAGTTTTTCACAAGCATAAGCACTATGAGGAAAAACAAATCAGAAATAATAAAATTAGAGTGTAATCAATATAGATTTTAAAATAAAAATACAGGATATCCTAAAAGAGGACAACACCACATTCTTTTGCTGAAACTCTTACATTTTTATTCTCAGGGTTGTTTAGGGTGGGCAGGTGGTGTAAGAAAGCATTTTCAATTCTTCTATACATTTTGTTGTGGTTTTTTTTTTTTTTACTTTAAATAAATTATAATATACAGTCCTTCCTATCCACAAGGAGTTTGAAACAAATGGAGGAATAGCTTAAAAGAGGTGGGACAGGTTTAATGCACCTAGATCAAATTGCTATTCTTACCAAGCAAAAGAATAGAAACTCCACCAGCACAAAGTATGCTGGAATAGGCCAAAATTAACAGAAAATCCTTTTTACATTTGCCAGTCTTGATTTGATAAAAATATAATTTTTTAAAGGCTAGATATTTCTATAAAACCACAGCAATGAAAATCTAAAATTAAAAACTTTAACTATTAATAAGGACAGTAAATCTAAATTGGACAAATGGAAATCAGGCTTACTTTGCTTAATTACAGCTAAAAGATCTACTGTCAATTTTCAGTTATTTTATGACTTCTTATAAGACAATACTTTTAAGAACCAAATATAATAACCTAGATCTTCACATGTGTTACAACAGGACTTCCACAACACTCACTCTGAAAACACACTGAAGTAAGAGATGCCCCCATTTGAATAAATGCTATTACACTTGGTAGAACTTTACTTTTCTCATTTACTAAATTTACATAATTCTACACTACCACATGTGGGTGGAGTAGGAGTTCAAAACAAATGAGTCAATATTTTTCTTCAGGAAAAATACCATTAGCAGAGCATTCATGAGCAATCATATAATCACAGGCAAGTGTCCCAGACCCATAATATATGACGACAAACACACTTCAGAGAAATATCTCAGGCAGAGAAAAAGCTCAGTATGGAAAAGCCATGACGTTATTCCAAGAACAATGAACTTAAGCTTGACAATTTTCCTGCATACAGTTATAACACAGTCCCCCCTCAGCTGTAAAATGAGTTTATTAGCATTCCTATTCTGAAAATTTTACATCTTTTGCCTAGTCATACTTGAAGCTTTTCAGAGCAAGTACTTTGTCTTATGCTTTTATCTAAATCTACTTCAATGGGTTTCGTTATATTCTGTTAAAGAACAGAAAAGATACACTAAAACCACAAATTCCCATTGTAATACATTGGAAGTGTTCATATTCCAGAACTGAACAAGTTGAATGACCAAAGCTCCTATTTATTTTTTTACCACTTCTTGTATGCAGGAATTTATGCAGAACACCCACAGAAAAGACTAGTTTAAATATATTATTTTGTTCTTTAAAAATTTCAGAAATCCAATCCACTATAAAATTTCTAGCTCCTGTTTTGCATGATAAATTTGGAGAACATCTTTCTGTCAAAATTATTGAGAACATTTTGTCGTAAATTGCCCTGCTGTCTGTCAGAAAGCATGTATAACTGCAGCCAGAATGATCACTGAACCGAGTTCAACACAGGGTCAGCAGTGACTGCACTGGTTTCAGTGAAGATACTTTATTACCACCTTTTAAACAACAAAGTTTTTGTGCCAAACAAGAAACACTCTAAAATGGTGAAAGTCTGGATGTAAGCAGTCAAGTAAGGGCTTATTCCTGCAATGGAAACAGCAGGTCCTTGTCAAATGTCACTTCTCCTTGTCATCCTTTACTTATCCCTTATCCTTGTGAACCTCTGCAACCCTGCAGCCCAGAAAACACCATATTGTTCCTGCTAGGAACAAGCCACACTGTCTTTGAAACCAGCTTTGCATGGCCTAGGGACTGACACCTGTCAGACTTGCTCTGACTGGGCTTGTCTTGGTCTGCCTGGAGCTTTGCTTTAACTTTTCTTGGTGGTAAAAACAATTTTTCTAAGGTTCAGGTGGCTACAGCCTGATTTGTATTTGAATAAGTTTGTGGAATATTCATATTTTTTACAGTCAGGAGTCACAAGTAATTTTCTGAAGACAGAAATACTAGGTCAGTGTAATGGTGTAATGTAGAGGAACAGAGGCATGATACAGTAACAGAGATCTCAATAGCGATCTCAATAGAATATAGCGAGGTGAAAGTGAAAACATGAGACAATAAGGAAGTGGATACTTTAAGGACCCCAGGACCAAAAAAAAAAAAAAAAAAAAAGCGCAGACCTGGAAACTGGGCAAAGCCAGATGTTGTTGCAAGAAAAAAACATTAAAGAACAGTACCCTCCAGTGTACATTCTAATAGATTTGATTGTAATGTGGATTTGCAGACTGAAGAATAAAACATTAGGAAGAGATGAGATTATTATGAAACAAATTACATGTAAACTTTGTTCTATATTTTCATATTGCTTGAAGGAAAGATGTTGAAACATAGTTGCATGATTTTCAGGGAGACCCTCAGAACTCAAAGACAAATCACCCAAGCCAAAACTCAGTCTGCATAGAGCATTTTGATTAGAAATGCTTTGCTGTATTAATTCAGACTCATATTTTGAACCTGCTTGCTGTCTTTTTGATTAAGATGTTGCTAAGACTTAAATAGAGCAGTAGTAAATTCTTGGGTCCATGTTAAAGTATGTTTCCTTTTGCCCAGAATAATATTTTGACTGCAAGAGGTCATCATTTATTTTTGGTACAACAGCAAAAAAATCTCAGATTAAATAATTATCATTTATAATAACTACCCTGCCTCCAAAGGGTCTGCTTTTGATCAGCCTTCTCCCTTATCTGGCTGAAAACCCAGAGCCTCTCTCTGGTGGTGAGGGTTCATCCCTCTGTCTTATGCCAATCAGAGGTTTTGGCATCACACACCCCAAAACTCACTTCCTGCCCTTGGGGCTGCAAACTGCCACAGGAAAAGCATCCTGGCTCCTCCACAAAGGGCAAGTGCTTTGAGCTACTATCATTCCAGGCTCCCATAGCAGGAAATAGTAGCTAAAAACCCTGCTGGATTAAGATACTGCCTACACAGAAATAAAAAGTAAACCCTAAGTTAGAATGACATCAGCAGCAGTAACAAACTTCTACAAGACCACACATAAGCAGTACAAAGTGTAACAAAATGAGTTTGGGAAAGCTTTTAGTGAATCTATGCTCTCAGCAAAGCATTAACTTCCAGTGAGCACAGAAGCACTTTTCGTTTAGCCGTCATGGATTAATGTTCTGTATTTGACAGTGAGAGGGAAGGAATGGCCAAGAATTCTCATATTTCTGGTGAAAGTACACAGACTTTACATCCATAATAAAGTACTAGATATAGTCTTGTCCCTAAACACCAGGATCTAGCATGCAGAATCTACTGTGACACATTGACCACATCTGTACAGAACTACCACGTGTAACTAATTCTAATTTAGAATGTATAAATGAAAAGTGACAGAAAAATCTGTGGATGTTTAGCCTGTATATGCTAAAGATATGAGTACACATAAATAATTAACATCTAGCCTTGCTGTTAGACACCTGTTTCTTGAAGCATATTAAAAATTAAAGGAATACTATGGATGACAGAAGGAAATTACATGTTTGCACAGGAGCAGTATGACAGTAACAGGAAAGCAAATGAGCATTTAATTCCAGTGAGCTGCACTTAGTTCAGCCAAAAGTTGTTTTCGGTAATTTAGTGGAGTATACTAATTCTCCTCTGGGCTGCTTTTTCATAACTTTAAATACTGACCCTCTGGACTAGCTAATTAGCTACTTATCTCTCATTTAAGTAGTTATGAAATTTTCTATCACAGGAAGTTTCTTTTCATGCTGTGGAAAATATGTATTGTATTTGTTTTAACAAAGCTATATTACTATTCAATATGTGTAAACCCTGGAATATAAACATTAATATTTCTATTAACTGAAACAACTAATCAATAGGAAAATACACAATGATGCAAACACTGTATGTGTCCCACTTACCCACAGATATGAATTCTCCAAACTCTCATCAGAACTAATCCCTGGACAACCTCTGTGTTTATGCAATGATACGTTGCATAGGAACACTGAAGGACCAAAACGGATTTCAGTCTCTTCAAAAGACTGCTTGAATCACTAGTCTGAGATCTTGTGGCCCTTATGCATTTTTTCTGTTTCAAAAATCCCTCAATCCCTGGTTCCGCTGGGGTTCAGTTTCGACAGGCACAAGGGGTGCCTTTAGGGGTTTACTCTCCTTCATAGGCTGAGAGGTGTGAATAGGAAGCTGGTCTAAGATTGTGTGTGGAGAGACATAAACCTTTCCTTCAGGGGCTACTCAAAGGTCTGCTCAGATAAGTACTCCAGCAGACTCATTCAAAAAACTAAGAGAGGTCCCTGACATACAGCCCAGGCATTCTCTTTTGGTCATCTCTGCTGAGGCTTGATCAATTTACAAACACACTTAGTTATTTTTATCAACAAGTGTACAGAAGTCCTCGTAAATCTAGCCTGCATAAACTAGCTGACATTTCTCTATAAGTGCTAAAGCCTAAAGAGAGTCTTGTTCTTTCTTTTTGTGACTCATCTTCTTGTTGTTCCCAAATCTTATTCAATTTTCCAGCACAGTATCAGATATTCAGGGTAGGATTAAATTTATAGATTAAGATGGCCAAATCCAGGTTTGTATTTTAAAACAGTTCCACAGACATGCAGACAGCTACACGTCAGTAGGCAGAATTGCAACCCCTACCAAAGAATAAAGAGCAAAGCTAAGAGAAAGGTTGCCATAAACGAGAACCCCAAACATTATGCCTGAAGTCTCTATGCCCTTTTGAGCTGTGAATGACAGGAGTAGTACAGGGAGTTCAGTTAAGGCACTGTTCCTCAGATCTCCCTTACATGCACCTAACTCTGCATATCTCACCTAATTGTTTTAATTTCCACAGGAGTAAGGGAATGTTTCACTTCTTCTACAGACATTAAGCATCACTAGAAGAGAAGGATGTAAGAGGTCTCCAAATACTTCATTTTCAACATAATTTTTACCATTCCTTTTTCTCATTACTACACAGAAATACCAGTAACATGTGTGAAACTTGCAGGCTTCAGTTTTGGAGAGAGATTGCAAAATAACAAATAAAAAACCAAAAATTAAACAAGTCCAGATCCTGTGCTAATGTTACACCTCCAATCTTTGCCAACATGCACAGAAGTGAAACTACTGCCTATCTTCAAACTTGAGAAGCCACACTGGTAAATGTTCATATAAATTTCCTATCTTTAACTACAACAGAATCTCAAGAATATTTATTATTAAACCTAAATGTTCAAGTCCGTAGAAATGGCAATTCCCAGTTAAAAAAAAAAAAAAAAAAACAACAATACCAGCCTTAATTGAAGTCTTTGTTAGGCGTTTTTATCTAAATTCTTTTCCAATTTCTAAAAAAAATAAATCTGCTGCCTCTTGTGTCTTTTGTGAAATGCAAAGAAGGCAAAAGCAGAAGAAATACATCCTTGAGACATCCTCCTAGACTTTTTTAGATCTTTGGCATAAGCACTAGACAAAGTTTGCAGTCAGGAAATGTCAGTGGTATCTGATTATCACTTCCCACTGCCACATGTATTGTTACTTGTCTTTTTGCTGAGCCAAGTGGGAAATGCAAATATTTATTTTTATCTAAAAAACCCAGGATATGCAATTTCTCTTTTTATTTCTATGCAATAGACTAATGACTTCTAAAAGAGAAATTTAGCAGAGAGACAATTTATCATGATGGCCCACTGGATTTCTCTATTTATTTTGAGCCAATGAAAGAAATTATTGTAAAGAGTTTTATATTTTTCATAGCATTGTTACAACCAGTCTTGTTTGCTTTACTAGATTCCATTTCTTTCAAAAAATTTCAAGACATAACAAGTTTTCCTGTCCCAAAATGGGAACAGAACCTTATAGCTATATCAGCTTCTTCTGAAATAGATATACTGCATTAAAAGATCAGTGAAAATTATAAGTCAAATTATATCCTTAGAGGGATAATCAGAGAGGGAACCCTGAAATTCTAGCAGACAATTCTAAAACTTCTTCCTAAAACTCTAAGTATTGTCTCTATTTTCCATGATTTCTTAGGATTTCCTTGTATAGTATGAACTGCCCTCCTACCAGGAATATAAAATAAAATAATAATTCTATGTGGTTGTTATACATCCTGTGTTAGAAAAGAACATATAGAATAAGTTACCGAATAGTCTGACAAGCCCTCAGGAATGTATTCTGACTTTAGAAATGCGTGTTTGATTCTGGCAATGTAATGCCTACGCAATTAAGATAAATGAGATAATTATGCGCTTAGAACATATCACACCAAAACTTTAATTGTAGATATCACACATCCCAATAACAAGTTCCTACTCCAAATGGAGCACACTAATAGATGTATAAAAAGGTTCCCGAAAACTCAGTAGTAGTGCAGTCATGAACAGCAATATTGAAGCTCTTTATTGGTTTCACACTGTGAAAGCCACTAACTTTCAATTTTGGGATGTTATTCAACACAATTTGATCAGCTATTTTATGCCACTGTGGATAACAACAACAAAAGATATAAGAGAAGTAATAAAATAAGAATTTGTTAAAGTCAACTGCCTTGTCACATTATAGAGATGATAGGATGAGAAAGAGGCAGTAAGATTCAGAATTGTCAGGCTATTAAAAGAAATTAATTTTGCTCTGCTTGTGCCAATGAGAACCAAACAAAGAAATAATTAAATAAGACAGCATGTTTTTCAGTAGTTGAAAAAATACATAGTTCCATAAAAAAAAAAAATCAAAGAAGAAATGCTATATTTAAATCATAGTATCTACAGATTTCTTCACTTTTAGCTCCTCAGATGTGATTCTGAGGACATGTTCCATGCTGACATAAGAATAATCCAATGGTGTAACCTATATCTGCTTTCCATGATTTGTAGTTTCTGCTATTGCTTTTTTTTTTTTAATATAATTATTTTTTCTTTGTATTGGCTTTAGATATGCACTAAAACAAATACATATAAGACATAATTTTCATATCTTTTGACTGCATATTTACAAATCTTTCAAAGATCTAGAAAACACACAGGGTAACCTTTTTATGATTTTGTTTTTCAGCAGATAAAACAGAAGAAAACAAACCCACAAAAACAAAAACAAGAACAAACAAAAAAACCCACAAAAAAAAAAAAAACAAACCAAAACAATCCAAAATCTATAAAATGCTGAAATGTTTCTTTATATAGATACTACTGATAAAACTACCACATTTGATTCCTACAGTTGTGGTCTAACATTATTAACTAACCAGTCTAAGAATGAAAAATGTCAGAGAGCAACTCTCTTTCCATAAAGTACCCTAACATTTAACTAGCAAAAAGTGATTAGCAAGAGTCTGATGTTTTATTTAAAACAGTTTAATACAGTGTTCACCACCAAAATCTTCTAAAGATATATTGGTACCTAACACTTTTAAATGCCTCTGAGAGTCCCCTCAGACACTTATAGAAAGTAGCTCTCATAAAGAGCTTTATAGCTGAAGAGTTATTTTTTTTTCACAGAGAAAGAAACAGTCATGTAAAATTATATGCTACATATAATCAAAAGCAAATTTCAAATACCTAGGCTAAACTAATATTAATGATGTTACACTATTAATTACCTCAGAGTTAATGTCAGAAAATTTGTATTAAAAATATGTACCTTTGCAAAAGTCAATTTATTTCCATCTAATCTACCCATATATACACTCAAAAGAATATCAACTTTGTGAGTTTGTATTTCATATAGAATATATTAAATTAAAAAATTTGTAGAAGTGAAGTTTTACTGGGCAATTTTAAAAACCAAACCAAACCAAACCAAACAAAAACTTCCTTTCTCCTGAGCACAGATTATCCCCAAAAATTCAAAGGTAAGCACAAACAACCTTGTCAAACCTAAAATAGACTACAGAAATAACAGACCAGATACAAAAACTCTATGAAAAATCCAGTTCATTTCCCTGTCATCCTACAACACAAATCAAAACAATACATCAATTATGTTAAAGGATCTTATTAAATAACAATTCAACATTCTTCTCATTGTCTTAATGTTAGCTGAGTCTTTGTAGAACTGCAACTTTTTTCAATTTGTCCAGACACACAAGATAGTTAAGAAGATTATTGCAGATTCTTGCAACAAAAGTCATACATCTCACTCAGTGTCATCCACTGATTGCTGTCTTCATGTACTGAGCTGTATTCTTGTCTCATCAGAATTCAATAATTTTCAGTAATGCATTATCAGAAAAAAAAAAAAAAAAAAAAAAAGCAGTATGTCTCCAGGTACCTTACAAGGAAATTTAAGAAATATTTGGCTCTTACAAAAATTCAATATTTCTAAACCATATAGATACACTGATAGAAGGTAAGTTTGCCAATGTTGATTTGACCTTCTGTTTCCCTTTGGAATTAATACTCCATTCAGAGAGAAGCAAATACAGCCACGTGGGCTATTCAAAAGGGTCATGTACTTTTGTTATGACAGGCATTGATTACAGTATTTTGATAAGTCAGCTAATGAAATAGCACTAAAACTAGCTTGCAATGGAAGCTTGCCAAGGTTCTATTTAGAAAACCACATCCAGCTATATCAAAAACTCTTTATAGATTAATGACAACAAAACAAAAAAAAAGGCAATATATTAATTATGTTCAAAACTAAACTCTCCAATTAAATGAAAAGAACTGCACTTTGCTTCTCCACATATTCTCATTCTAGTTTTAAAAATAACTCCTTGTCTGAAAGGCAAATGGGAGCTAGTAAAATGCCCTTAAAAAAAAAAAAAAGGAGCATTCTTGGAAACTTCTACCAAGTGCAAATATACCAAGTATGTGCCATCTAACAGAGCTCTGCTCCTGTGTTTATGATTCAAATTAACCCAGTGATACCACGACATCCCAAAATAAATGGCAATAAACCATGAGAAGACATTTACATAGAAAAACTTGTCCAAGAAGAAATAAAGGCAACATTCACTGGGTCTAAAGTCTAATCCCAAATTCAGTATAAAGAAACTTTATTTCTCTGATTTGCTTCTGAAAACAAAGGTCCCAAGCACAATACCTCATTAAAGCCATGGAAATTTTTATGTCTTTTCAGTATGGACTCTACTTCCAGCAGAGAGTAGATGCATCTCTAAACCACACAAAAATACATCCTGCATGGATGCAATTTCTTGGTAGATATAGAGCACACAAACTAATTTTACCTTATTACTCTAGAACAGGTTCAAAATTGTGAACAGCTACAGATGTTGGCAATGCATGCACCCTGATACACACCTACTAGTTTAATTAAGAAATTTTTAATGATTCCTATACAGTCCCATTAACTCCTTGAAAATGTAACATACTTTGAAAATATATCTGCCTCATAAAAATATTAAGTATCGGCTGTAAAGCAGACTTCATTGTACATGAATTATGGTATCCTTTAATTCTTGAGGGCCACAGAAATAAAAGTCTAATATAAAAAGCTCTATTAAATCAATCTCAAACAATGCCATAATCTTCCTCTTGTTCTTCTTCAACTCCGTTCTTATGCATTAATATCCACTTCACTTCTTTGTTCAGCCCTCCACTTAATACATACTTAGCTCTATGACCAGCATATACACTGCTCTCTGGGTGCACCTTCAGAGGCAACCAAAGAGTCAGAGTCCCACTGTTTAGTCCCACTGCATAGCTGCAGTATAAACAGTGGCTGCAATCTCTTCAGGAGATTGCCCACCTCCAAGGTTCATCCTTGTTTTCAATTAACACACCCCTAAAGCCCTGGAGAGAACACTACATAATATGATCTCCACTACAGCATGTGCAACTAAAGATTTTGTTCGGTACAGACAAGCTGCATTGATACAGAAAAAATATGAATGGAAGCATGGCAGAACCACCCAGACAATCAAAGCACATGAGCAAACACAGCCAGAAAAGCCAGACTTGCTCAGGTTTCCAACAGGCAATCTTTTCAGATGGAGAACCAGGAATGGCTCAGACCATACTGCCCTTGCTCTCTCTGCACTGGAAAACCACTCACCAAAGCATGCAGAACTTGACTCATACAAAGACAACTAGGAGTATTTCCATCAGGCGACAGAAAACATTGCTATGAAAGAATACTGAGGCAGATCACAATTACAGGAACATCAGTGACCATCTAAGGAGCGTCTGGGAATAATTTAGCACTTGCAGTGAACCAACATAGGCAACTGAGCACTGAAGGGAGCTTCACTGTCTCTACGTCCACACTCTGTCTGGGGCACAGTGCTTTTTATTTCTCCTCACTGCTGACAGTACACCTTCACAAGCTGTCCCTATCCAGGGTCTACAGGAGAGGGAAAGCACCCAAACAAGAAATCAAAGAAACTCCTTAGATTGTCAGTAACTAACATAGTTAAAAGAGCAGCAGTGGGAAAAGAGTAGAAGCATTGGCTTGGAAGGTAGTTGGAAAATGTTAGTTTTATTAACTGCAATAAAAGAGTAGATATATTCTCAGGACAGGATGGGCTGAACACTTTCTTTTCAAACCAAATCTTCAGCTATCAAAGGCCCAGTCTCTGGGCAATAAGTAAGAGCTAAGGATGTGGCTCAAGACCTTTTGGTCTTCATGAGAATTTCTTTGGGTAAGCAAAACCAGCAAAGCAGGTAGGTATCTTCACAAGATACATCCCTGGGAAAACAAAACAAACTAACAAACAAACAAAAAAAACCCAAAACAAACAAAAAAAAAAAAAAAACACAAAAAAAAAAACAAAAAAAAAAAAACAAAAAAAAAAAAAAAAAAACAAAAAAAAAAAAACACCCAATCAAAACCAAAACAAACAAAGAAATAAAAAATATTAAAAAACACCACCTAAAATTCTAGGCAAAACTCAGACAGGTAGAAGACGTTGCCAGTGATCAACAAGGTCATGAAGTGAACTTAGGGTTTGGTCAAGAATGTTTCCAGCATCCAGCAAGGCTGTAATGCATCCAGCAAGGCTGATACGCATCCAGCAAGGCTGTAATGATTCCTGAGACATCAACCAGGGGAAAAAGTACTATGTAGAGGATGAGCTGTAATGACAATGATACCCATGCAGACTCACTGCAGAACTGCTGTGCTACAGACTGGCACAAGCCTGGTTATGGCGAGTTTCCAGAGCACAATTCCTTTCTGCTTCTGGGCTCTGATTCAGAACTAGAAACGAATGTGCAACTTTCCCTCATGTCAAGGGCAGTTAATCACAAAGAGCCACCAAGGTTATCTTGCAGGTTTAAAAATTATCAGTCAGTGGGCGGTTATTTCATGTCTGATCCCAAAGGGTTTACCAGAAATATGGACTGTCTGTAACACAGTCACAATGCTTTACTGTGCTGAGCAAGACTCTCGAGAGATCAATATGGCTGTGATGGGTTGACCTTGCCTGGATGCCAGGTGCTCACCAAAGCTGCTCTGTCACTCCATTTCTCAACTAGACAGAGAAGAGAAAATAAAAAAAGACTCATGGGTTGAGATAAGGATAAGGAGAGATCACTAAGCAGTCACCATCACATGCAAAACAGACTCATCTTGAGGAAAATTAATTGAATTTACTGTCGATCAAATCAGAGGAGGAATTTGAGAAATAAAACCAAATCTTTAAAACATCTTCCCCTCACCCCACCCTTCTTCTTTAATTTTGCTCCCCATTTTCTCTGCTTTCTCCCCCTCAGTTTCACTGGGGGATGGAAAATGGAAGCTGCTGTCAATTCATCTCAGATTTTCTCTGCTGGACCTTTGTTCCCAGGGAGAGGACTCTTCACACTCTTCCCCTGCTCCAGTGTGGGATGCTTCCCATGAAAAATAGGTCTTCACAAACTTCTCCAATGTGTGTCCTTCCCACAGGATGCAGTTCTGCACAAACTGCTCACAAATGGAGCACAGTCCTTTAGTCCTGTCCTGGTTCAGGGCAAATTTGGGAGAGAATCCCCAAAGGGGTTCCTCTAGAAGGCAGATTCAATTGGCACCTCTCCCCACCCGGTTCGGGAAAAAATACTTCTTTGAAGAAAAGTGGAAAAAACTGTTTATTAAACAAGAAAACCTAAAAAATATTAATCAATAAAACTTCTTGCCACTCCAAAAGAGGGACAAATTCAGAAAAATCCCCCCTCCCCTGGGCTGCAGGTTGGCTCACTCAGTCTCTTATCAGTCCTTCTGGCGCTGGGCCACAGGTGCAAGCTGCCGTTGTTCTTCTTGATGTTCAGTCCAGAGCAGGTCCAAAGAAAAGAAAAAGCCGCAGTCCAGGGAACTTCTTTGCCTCAGCTAGCTAAAACTAACTAAAAAGCAAAGGAGAGCTCTGTCTCGCTGTCTGTCCGTCCACAGACAACACAGTCCAGGAGCAGGAATGTGGAGGAGTGAGTGCAGTTTCTGAAAACAAACTCTGCGCTTCTTCACTCCCCCTTCACTCCTGGAACAAGTCTTAAAGGTGCAAAACGTATTATTCAGCATAAACAGAACAGACAATTTGGGATAAAAGCATCATACAGTCAACTTAGGTCAAGTCCCTTATGGGGTCAAAGTCCTGCCAGAAAACCTGCTCCAGTCTGGGCTCCTATCTCCATGCATTCACAGATCCTGCCAGGAGCCTACTCTAGCACAGGTTTCCCACAGAGTCACAGCTTCCTTTGGGCAGCCACATTCTATGGCTGCAGGAGAATGTCTGCTCCACCACCTGTAGCACCTTCTTCTTCACTGACCTGGGTGTCTGCAGGACTGTTTCTCTGACATATTCCCACTCCTCTCTTCTCCAGCTGTAATTTACTTTTGTGCAGTAACTTTTTCCCCCTCCTTAACTATGTTACCCCAGAGACTCCATCACTGATGAGCTCAGTCCTGACCAGCAGTGGGTACATCTTGGAGCTGGTCCTGGCTGCATTGGACATAGGGGAAACTTCCTGCAGCTTCTCACAAAAGCCATCCTAGCATCAACCCCCACTACCAAAACCTTGTCATGCAAACTACCCAGTGCAACTACCCATGACATAAGCTGGGCAGCACAGACAGACAGCTGGTGGTCTGATTCCTGCTCCATTTCTAGCCATTTTCTTCCATTGTTAACACCTGATTGGCTTATACTATGATTGCAATAACAAAAATTATGCCAAGCTGCAGCAGTTATCAGATCTCCTGAGAACTGTATGACTCAAGGGTTGTACAGAGTAGGTCAAGACCAGCACACCTAAGAAAGCCTTGTAGTAAATCTTGTTGGAGTGGTGCCATCCCTGAAAGCATCAGCCAGACTTCCAGTAAAGACGTCTGAACCATTCTACAGAGCCTATGTACCTGAATGATGAACAAGCACTCCAGGATGAGACACTATCATTAGAATCATAGACTTCTAGGTTATACTTTTAAGTAACCAAAACAAGTAGAACCACAAATTCTAGGTGAATCCCTAAACCTAGAGCCTCTAATTGCATATGCATTCTTTATGCTCCAGTGCTCCTTAGACTCTCTTTGGTAGACAGCATCTGATAGCACTAATTTCTCTCCTCACAAATCATAGCAAAAGAGCAAAATCAGAGGCCAACCATTTCAATAGACCTGTGTTCTACTTTTAGCTCCACATAGGCCTCCCATGGACAACTAACCTGCATATATTGTAATTTAAACTCTCAAAGCATTATAATAAAAAACTTCCACTACTTCAAAAGGTAGTGTGAAAATTAGTTCCTTCATTATAAAGTATTATGAATTTTTTAAAAGAGAAATGCTGCAGAAAAATATTATCTTGCTATGAAACTGTAACAATCTTTTACAAATATTGACAAAGTGCAGAGAGTATTATGACCTTCAAGAAAAAAAAATTATTTTTGATCTTGGCATTTTTGTGGACCTTATCTCTGTAAAGTCTGAACAACTCACAAATACTAATTAACTGAGCCTTTTTAATTATTCTCTCTGCTTACACAAGGGAAAGCCTAGACCCATTCCAATCTAAGTTCTCCTTTAACATGAGATGAGTCAGAAGAAAGGAAGGACAAAGCACAGTATGTAATGTTGATACTGACTGACCTAATACATTCTTCCAAGAAGGCTGTGAGAAATGGAGCAATTTCTGAATTATCTGAACTCATACACAAGGTCTCATGGTGCCATACGTGAAACATTTATAATCCTCTCAGCAGTGGGTCCAAAAGCTCTATACTGTGTGCATAACCAATAAGGCTTAAACTTGTAAAACAAGCAATGTTAATATATTCAATACTCATTCCCTTAAATCCAAGACTGTTTCTTGAAACATTTGTAGTAAAGGATCATAGATTAAAAAAAGACTAGACAACACAGTATTACAAACCTATCTAAGAGATCAAAGTATTTCTTGCTAATAGCAAGACTGTACCAATCTGTCTGATTCTGCTTGTACATGCTTCACTGAAACTACAAAGTAAGCACTAGTGCATTCACTCTGTTTTATTAAGCTGCTGAAAAAAAAATCTGTAAGCATATATAGCACTAACAATTATCAGGTGGACTACAACAATGCTTAAAGTCTCAACTCTTTCGTTCTAGTTTTTGGGGAAAAAAAAAAAAAAACAACAGAGAGATGGAGACATTTACCTAATGGAAAAATAGAGATTTTCTATCTACACTGTAGTTATATTAATTAAGAAAAAAAATATGCTCTTTATTCAGCCAGTCAACATGCATCTTCACTGAAGAACATAACAGATCTCATCTACTTTTGGTTCAGGTTTGGCTTGTTTTGGTTTTGCAACATGTAGATGCCTCAGTCTCTTCCCCCTTTTGAACAGCAAGGGACTGATCCTACAAACAAATTAGTGCCAAACTGCAGCTAATATTTCAATTAGGAATGGGAATGAGTGATGAAATTACTTCTCGTCAATAATGAAAAATTATATATATATATAATGAAAATATTCCTTCTTTTGCTTTTTAAACATAGAATACATGGGCTGCTCTCACCTGTTTCTTTGAACATAGACCCTTTTCTCTGCTCTTTCCGCCTTCTTTATTCAGGTATCTAAGTCAATAACAGTTTAATTGACCTACCCCTGTCTTGCCTTTGTCTTTCTTTTAGCATGATATGTACAGATATTTTTAGGGCAGAGCCTTTAGTGAGAGAAATATTGTTCCTATCAATCTGCAGAGCATAACTAATGTAAAACAACATAATCATGTGAAATAATGTCTGGGAAGGATAGCTATGACAAGCTTGGAATGCAGTATTTACTAGGGGGAAAAAAAAGGAAATATACTACCAATTTTCTAGGTGTATTATCAGTGTCAAAGCAACACAAAAGTTAAACACAAGCAGAGTTTCTAGATACCAGATACGCTCAACCAAGCACAGAAGCAGGAACTGAAGGATTGATACATGTCCTTGCAGGCAAAGTTTTGAAATCATTATTGCATGAGATGACAAAATGGCGAGAATTCAACAGTACCACTACTAAAAGCTCTGAGAAGCAGAGGGCCTCTTCTTCCCACGCAAAGCCGGAGCTCATACATGAAAATGGTACTTCATGAAACAAAAATACCAGCATGATGGATGCCACTGCAGCCTTATCAGATACAAATCCCTTTTCTGAGCAACACAAACTGCACTCATTCTCTCAATGGAACTGAAAGCAGTATTTTTACTGAATTGCATGCTCTGGCTTTGGGGTGGGACGGTATGCAATCCTGAAGATACTCTCTCAAAGCAGAGCTACCAATGAGGTAAAGTTAAAAGAGTGCTGCAGGACAGACAAACAAGAAGCTTCCCTATACAGACACATAACCAGGACAAATTATAAACTGCCCATTTTGCTTCATTATACTGGCTGCTCTCAGCTGGAAGCTGTACAAGGCACTGTTCCTACACCAAACAAGTGCAGAAAAGGAGCTGTTGTCCCCGTAAGTCCACCAGAGAATGTTTTCCACAATGGACATCTAAGACAAAGAAAGGATGAGCAATCATCATGTTTTGGACAAAAGTTTCTGCTCCTTAGTAATGACAATGTTGCAGTCATTTGTGATACTACTCAACCTTTTTTTTTTTCAGGTCCAGAAAATATTGTGTTCCAAATGACAAAACCCTATTCTCTAAATCAGCCATTTGCTTAAAAACCTAATTTCCATTAAAATCAAAGAGTTGTAAAACAAGTTATCTGCTGGTTTATTGTGGTTAGCAAGCATCTTCATCTGGATTTTTTTTTACTGGAAATTGCATGGGTTTTTTTAAACAATTTAATAGCAAGGCTCCCTCAGTTCTTAGATTGAATACCAACGGTAAAATAAGAAGATGAAAACTCTTACAACATTCTATTCCAATCACTTGTATGTTTAATGAAAAGATAACTACGACTTCATTGTGCGCAGTGAAATAAACTATTAGGTCTAGTTTAAAAAGATGGCAACAAACTCTGCCTTGTTCTCTCCAATTGGTTGCATTACATGAAATACTACAAATTAATATTCTCATCCAACATTAACCAATGAGATCTTCCTAATGGGTAGTATATTCCACATACTCCATTGACATTGCATACCCTTGTTTAGAGCATCTAACAAGGCAAAGCTAATTAAAGACGGCTGACAAGCTTCATATTTTCATGACAGAACAGAAGGACAAATCCTGTTATACTTCATGTGCATGTTCACAGCTGGCACACTGTCAAGGGGCATTGTAATATGAATTAAGGTCAGCATATGAATCACAGTGTCAGTGCATGTACAGCTGGACTCTTAAACAGACTCATGCAAAAGACTCATGTTTTCACACAGAACCATATCTTCTAGTTCATACTTTCAAAAATAACCATCAAAACAGAAGAAAAAACTAACATTAAAGTGTCTTTCTTTGCTTAATACTGCCCCTGTGAATACAATTTTTTAATGGAAAGAATAAATAGGTACCATTCTCAGATTATTTCATATCAGATCTATATATAGAAAGATCCTTCCCCACATGCATCATTCTTCCCATGGAGTATAGAAGAACCTGGGCCTGTCAGCAATTCTTTCAGGTTTTCCAGACAATTGATGGTATCTTTGATTACATCTTAGCAGCTGCAATGCCAGCCTCAGTCCCTGGCAAGAGGAACATAAAAGCCATGAAGTGGATGTCTGCGGTGTAGAGGAGTAATCAAGGTCTTTGTCCACAGTTAGAAGATCCTGGATACTCGTTTTCACTGGGGCTGGAGTCAGCTTTTCTACAAGAGTTAAATGAAGAAAGGGGATAATCTCAGTTTAATATCATAAAGTCAGTTTCTATTGTTCACCATCAAACAAAAGAAACCCTCCAGGGAGGTGAATCTCCAACCCTATTGATTTCATAACAATGGGGCTAATTTACATGGGTTTTTTCCACGGGGTGCTGTTTTGCTGCAGACTGCTGGCACGGCAGCACCGGTGCTACCAGGACCCTCAGCAGCCCTTTGCTCTGACTGCCTCATTCCCTGGCAGCAGTGTGATCCAGCCTCCTCCGAACTTATCCCTGCTGAAACAGGGACAGCCAGGGGACAGGGTGATGGCTCACCTCTGCTCTTCCATCAGGCAAAATGGAGCTGCCAAACTGAAGACCATCAGGCAGTTTAGATTAAATTAACCCCCATCTCTGAAGGGCAGCCTTTCCCTGTTTCTACTTGACAAGCAGTGTTAATATGCCAGCTATATTCCAAAATTATTCAAAGCCCAGTCCTGTGCAGACTAAATACATTGAGTATTTGGTAATATTTGTTATTTAAAAATTTGTATTAATATCACTTTCTTCTGACTGGAATTAGTTTACACTACATTGAAAAGCCTATTCTATTGACCAAGAAGCAGAGTAAATTGAGAAAATTAATGGCATGTTGAAATAAATGACTGCTTTCTCCTCTATTAAGCACGTTGAATTTAGGAAAAAAAACCACAGATGTATGACACAAACTGTGGAGCATGGTCTTCTTAACAGTAATATATTAAATCATTGAAAAAAAAAAGCTAAGTGGAAAGGAACTTAAATGTTTAAAAAAAAAGGAATATAAAAGAATACTAATGATTATTTGGAAATGTCCATTTTCATACTTCCAATTTTTGCATAATCATACCACTTAATAAAGCTACAGAAAGATACTGTGCAGTGCAAATTTTAATTTATGCAGCATGTAGTTCAGCTGCAGTTCTGAGACAGCCTTACTTCTTAGAGGATTAGAGCACAGTATTTTAATGTTGCTCCACAAAGATATTAATTAAACAGTATATTGATACGTTCAAAGCTGGTTGAATTTCAGGCCAAGAAAGCTTTCTAGCTATCTTTTTAAATGTCTTTTGTAGACATTTATCAAATTCTGCAGGTTTGCTTGCTGAAACTGATAAATCTTATTTACATTTGAGGAGTTTTAACCCAACCTGTTTGGTGGCTCAGATGAGCAATGTTTAGATCAGTTGCACAGCTCTCCAACCTGCACAGAATTTCTTCCTGTGAGAGCTCTTGCTACTGCCAGAATTAGTCTGTGTATCCATTTTCTATGAGCATGTTTGTGTTAGAGAAACACACGCCAGAATCTTGTCAGCTGAACTCGCTACTTGCTGTCTAAGCACTGCTACTGCTGCAGCCACTGAGAAGAATATTTTGACTTGAAGGATAATATTTATAGCATCTCAAGTTAGTAAATAATGAAAAAGCCACAGCATATACAAATCACCCTTGCAGGTTCTAAATTCTATAATAGCTTTACTTTTTTCCTTCTAAGGTTTGAACAGAAAAAAAAATATTTGAAAGGCATAGAGGTATCTCCAGCTTTTGCTGCAGTATTTGAAAAACATATATTACAGTAAAAAATCCCAGCCTAAAATAGAAACCCTTAGTCATCAATTACTGTGGAGCAATGTAAATCCTGATGTATTTACAGATGAAAGAGGATCACACAACTCAGCCAAAATACTTCATTTTCTGAAAATCACAATTCTAGTTGTGTTTGTAATATTAAAAAAAATCCTGTATATTTACAGTCAGCTTACAGGCAGCTGGGGTACGCTTCCTTCACCAGTAAAATATGTACTTTCATATAAATCAAGTTTATAGTTCACATGGTGCTGTAAATGTGTGTTAAGTCTGTTCCTTTTAAAAGTGTATTAACAATTTTCAAAAGAAAAGGGAAGAAGCCATTTGTAAAGCACATGCCTCCAAAAACCTCCTGAGGGGAAATTACACGATAGAAGGACCAGCAGGAGGTTACACTTTCTTCACTCTCTCTGGCACAAGGGACCAGGACAGAATTTTGAGGTCGGTCCATAGGATAAAGGACATACTGCATGAGAAAATTAGACATGAAAAACAGCTTACAGGAAAACACCTGTTTGTTTGTGAGTTCATAATCTAAATTCTGCAGTTAATTTCAGAATTAGACATCTCAAGATCTCAGACCATCCAATTTTTACTGGTATAGAATAAAATCAGAAACATCTCCTTGATAATATAGTTTGGTTCAAAGCTGAGTCATTGTTCACGCAAAAGAATCATGAACTTCTGTTAATCTTTCTGTGAAATTAAGTCAGTTAAGTGCTTCCTATAAAAAATGGAAACTAGTTTTGCACCATACAACTGCCCTAATCTTCTACTTCAAAGCCAGTAAAAAGTTAGTATTTGTAGTCACTTCAACTTGTCTGAAAAAAAAGAAAAGTTGAGATGTTCTTTCACAAATGAAAGAGGCAAACAAGGTGAAAGAATTATCCTTAGGGAAAAAATATGTATTTGGGAATCTAATTTTACCCACTCAATTGCTAAAAATGGTGGGAGTTTATTTGGGGGGATTTGCTCATTTATGTGGTTTTTTTGGCTCTTTTTTTAAATCAAGACAGGAATTTGGTTACCAAAACCCAAAGCTTTTGTACCACAATTCATCTTTAACTGTTTCTACTTTATTCAGTAGGGTCTTTTCAGGCCTAGGCAATTTACAGGGGTTCTTAATTTAAAAAAAAAATAGCAAAACTCTGAAATTATTCCTCTCCTTTCTCTCCTACACCCTGATTGTCTATATTCAGTAAAAAAAAATGAAAAATAAAAGAACTTGAAAAGCCTATGTCCCTAATACACTGAAAAATATGCAGTCTAATTCACAAGATACTAAGCTTTTCTTTGTAGACATAAAAGCCGTAGCAATTCCAAACTATATTTCTCAAACAGCAGGTATCAAAGAAGAAAGGAAAATATTGTTGTGCAACTGCCAGGGAACAAATAATCCCACTAATTCTTCTGTTCATACCTTTTCCTAAACCCACTAAGTGAAAACCCTTACACATTTTGAGTGGTTTTATAAGTACATACAGGAAGACAAAATGCAGAACATAAAATGAGAGTTGATTAATTAAATATTAATTGACATAACTAAACCAACTACCGAGTTCAGTTCTGAGAAAAAAAAAAAAAAAAGAAAAAAGGAAAAAAAAAAAGAGGGGAAAAAAAGAAGAAAAAATAAATTAAAAAGAAAAAAAATTAAAATAACATAGCTTTCTAATTTAATTATAAAAGCCTAAAATATTAAAAGATGGAAGTCCTAAAAATGTGAGCTAATAACACCATCATATACCATTCTTGATCAAGTCTTCAGACAGGTAGCAGCAATTTTAGTTTGGAAATTTAATCTCCAAATAGCAGTTCAAACCCATATCATATCTTAAATTATGCTTTTTTTTTTTTTTTACAGTGCTTTTTTTTATGTGCAAAATAAACCATTACTGCAAATTTAGTTACTGAATTCTTTTAATTGTACCTCTGAATTAGAAGCTCAAAAGCTTCTAATTCAGAAACACAAATTGTGGATGCATTGTTAATACAATAAAAGCTTAAAATACAACATAGGAAGAACTGAATGCCTTTCTGATGACGAGTTTAACAGAAGTGGGATGAGAACAATGAAATGGAAAGCCAAGTAGGTAGGAACTAAAAATAATTTATATGAAAAATTTGTGAATTTACTGGTTGAAAATGACAGAGGAGAAAAAAAGGACTAAAATGATGAACTGACCACAGATTCATGGTACACTATCACCCTTATGGGGCTGTGAAAGGACAGCTGCTATCCTAACAAATGGGAATGGGAGAGGCAATGCTATAAAAAGAGAGGTAAGTATTAGTGTTAGTGCTCAACACCACTGCAAGACAGCTAAAGGTAAGATGATAGTTTTTCAAACCACTGTTTGTGGGGAAAAGAAGTAATGACAAGTACATATTCTGAATAAAGCTGGAAAAATATCTATTTTTCTTCAGCAGGGCAAAATAAAGGCTAAGAAGGAAAAATGTATATCAATAACTTAAGTGGGTATACATATTGGAAGGAGGGAAAGTGTAAAGTAACAAATGGGCACGTACCACAAATAAATTAAGGTGGAAAGAAAAAATCAGATTTCCAGTAAAAACAACAATGAAAATCTGAAACAGCCTATGATGGGATTAAGAGGTGAAAAAATCTTCAACAAACTCAGTTTATAGACAGAATATGTTGCATCCACAAGAATATAATGTAGTTGACTGTTATGGCCTACAAAGTTCTGGTGCTCAACTTGAAAAACTTAATTAGATGAATAAATGTTGGGAAAGGACAAAAGAGACAGTAAAAGGGCTTGAGCAACACAACAGCTGTAGAGCTGATCAAAAGAGAGATGGGACCTACAGTGTTTATGACTATTAACTTTACAAGGAAATATTATACTTATAGTTAGGGCTGATGAAGCTTTTTGCCAGTAATGCTTCAGTGTGCAAGTTCAGAGTTTGCTGACTGCAGGCAGCAATTGTCTTTGACTAGCCAGCAAGTCTAGAATTAGTCTCCATCTTCCACCTCTTGTTACAAACCTTTGAAAAACCAAGCTCATTAAAACTAATGACATATACTAATAAGTATTTAGTCATAACATTCAAGGCCCTTCCATACAGTCTCTGACATATTTTTAAGTTTCATGTTCACAGTATATGTACACCTAATACCTCAGAACATAAACACGCACTTCAAACATGTTAACTCAAGTTTCATCACAGAAAAGTAAAGATATATAAATAAGACTGTTTTTGCCTGTGCAGAATATGGAAAGCATGCATCCCAACTATAAATAAACCTTTCATCACTTTCTTTTTTCTTTCTCTAAAAATTTGATACCTTGTATGTGATCACAAGACAACATACATTCATACATTTTCATCACACACATATTTTCATCCAAAACCCAAATTTCAGTCATTATATACAACTGAAAACCAAAAGCACATTTCATATACCGAGATGCAAATTAACATGTAAGGAAGATCTCTTACAGGTACAGCACATCCACATTGCTGCTAACAGTCACTCTTGCAGCTAAACTGAAATTTGGTCAAACTACCATCCACAAATGTGCATTTAAGCCTGTCAAGCCTCAAAACTGTACATAAACTTGGAGGACAGCTGGACTGTGATACAACCAAAATACAAAGTAAAGCCTTGGTAGAGAGGGATGACCAGCAAAGCTTCACCATACATTGCACATTCACTGCACACAGATATGATCTGAGATACTTGCAGAATTTAAGAAGAGTACATGCTGTTCAAGCTGAATTAATTTCTAAGAGTTCTGGTTACTCATTTACCTGCAGCATAGCATAGAGCTATCAAATGTCCTTTGAGAAATCATAATTGCAGACTATGTAAATTATGCCCCTGAAGAACAGTGTGGGTCTCATTGACATTGCAGCCTGTCTTTTGCATACAGTAATACAAAGGACACTTTGTGTTACTGCAGTTTTAATGAATCAATATGTTTATATATGACTTAAGCATACAATATCTGAAATATGAGCTACTCTATCATAATCACAAGTACAGTCAAATATTACTTTACTTGAGGGGATGCAAGTCATACTGTTGTAACATCACAATAAACAATATAGAGAGAGGAAAAAACAATTAAACCATGCATAGTTTGTGCCTGATTTCTACAATTTAAGATTGCAACGTAAAACTACATATTTTTGCTACTTTTAAGTCTGTCCTTCTATGTGATAGTAAAATGATTCCTAAATTCTGTGTCATGGCAACACAGTCCATTTATTGTAGATGAAACTATGCTGTCCCATATTCAATGTTGTTCATTGTCTGAAGCATCAAGTGGAATAAAGGAAGATGGAAAGGAGATAAAATTACTAGTTTAAAAGTATCCTGCAGTGGATCCTGCATCCTAAAATGCTTCACAAAGTCACATCCACAGAAGACAACTTCGTGCCTTTCTATGACATTAGGGTACTAGTAAAATGCAGCAAACCTTTCATTTTAACACAATTTAGAGAAGAAGGACCTAACTGATAACATCAGTTAGATAACATTAAAGGTAGTCCAATACAGTTCAATTCAGTACTACTAACCCTCCATTCTTGCATTCCTTTTCTATTTTTCTGAAGAAGTGGCATTTTCAGAAGCACAGATCCTACTTCCTTGAAGAACTGACATCGTGCAGCAATGTATCAATCACCCCAAGCACAGGGCTCAATTTATCTTCAAGTGCCAGTCCACACTGAGCTCATTCAGGGCCCATTACCCCATTCATAGAGTAATGTGCATGGCCTTCAAAAGACAAGTATATGTCTGCCACATAGTATGCAAAATGCAAAATGCTGGTAGTCTCCTGATGCATTTATAGCATGCTCAAGGGACTTTCTTAGTGGATCAGCCACAAAAGCAGATCCAACATCAGGGCCTTGAAGGTCCCAATGTCCCTGCTCGGCACACCCTGCCCACACCCCAGGACCTCGTTCCAACCCGCAGGGCCATCAACTCCAAATCCAGCAATGCCACAGCAGGACTGGTCTCCAGCCCCCTCCAGCCTTTCACTGTCCAGCCATGGGCCCAGCCTGGCCTGTCCCTGCTCCCAGGGAAAGGACTGATGTCCAGGACCAGGCCTATCCCAGTGCCCCTGGCTGCCTGGCTCTGGGCTGTGGTGGGACAGGTCCTGGCTGCCAGGTCTCCCAGGGAGCCTCAACACCCCCTGCACCCCATCCCCAGAGAGCTGCCAGCCTCACAGTAGCCTGCTACAAAAATGCAGAACATGGACCTTAGCAGTATATACATGGACCTAAGTATATGCAAGGAATATTTCCTCATAGACTTTGCCCTCTAACATGAAATTTAGTTACCATCTCTATCATAAAGAAACAAGCTACGTATTTGCCAAGACTTTAGAAAACAGAAACACAAAGTGAGACTGCACAGAGCAGCAATTAGAGATGGATGATTTTCAAAAACATTCAAGATTGTCAACAGTAGCAACTGCATGTTCTAAATACTCCCAAATACTCCCTAAATGTTTCCATTAAAATGGATTTAAAACATGACTTTTTATGTCCCATTGGACAGAGATTTGCTAGATTCGCCTTCAAAATTTAAAGGAGAACAAGATTTGCCGTTTTGAATACCTTCAATAATTTGCTGTTTTGAGTACCTTCAAAGTGCTGCTTTGAATACCTTCAATACATCAAATGAAGAGGAACTCATGTATTCTTAACACAGGAAAAAAAATCAGTAGAATTCCCCCTTACACATTTACATTTCCATGGGAAGCAAAGCATCTGCACAAAGACATTGGTCATAATATCAAATGAATTGTTATGAACTGTAGTCACAAGACATGTTGCAAGTCCTGGACAACCACAGGGGTGGTCAGAGCTTCATGGATGCTATTCCTAAAAAGTAAAATGCACAGACTTGCATTTAAAAATTCTGGAATATCATCAAATACCAGCCCTTAGCAACCTCTAAAACCACTAGTGGTCTGGGATATTTTGGGAAAGCAGAGGACAAGTACTCAGGGCAGTACAAGAAGCCATTTTGATGCTTCTTGCGTGTGATGTGAAGCAGGGGCCTATAAGGATGTAAAATCTTGAGGATGGGAGGAGAAACACAAATCATAGCCACTTACTGGTTACTGAAGGAATGTTATCTTTGCGAGTTCAGTAGAAACAGCACAACAAGGAAAAACAGGGAACATGCATCTCACACTCTTGTATGAGGTGCAAAAAATAAAACAAAAAATAGCCATAGAAAAATGGCTACTGCTTCTTCAGGGGCAGAGGCCAAGGAATAATGGGATTGTCCAAGTGCCTTCTCAGCTAGGGATGCCACACCTCACCACTGATTCTGGGTGTCCTCAGCAAGTCTTCCTCCTCCCTAGCAGTGACTGAACACTGCTTTTTGATTTGCCATTCACTACATTCTGCAACTCCAACCCAACCATCATACATAAAGTACTATCTTTACAATTTAATTGGGTTAAGTATGTTAGGATTTCAAAGAGCTCTTTATGTGTGTGTGTGCTTTCTGCTCCAGCCTTCCCACATGACAAAATGATTGATACCGCAGCAACCACTCAAGAGTAAATGCAGACATAACAGAAGAGTGCAGCATGAAAATCTGGGAAAGCTGTAGAATCTCCATCATGAGAGGTCTGAAAGCGAAACGATGGTCCAGGTATACTCAGATCTGCTCTGTGCTTTTTGACTTCTTTTTTATGATTCTATAGGAAAGAATAAATGCTAATTGAGAAAAAAATGTACTAAAAATCTATAATGGGAAAGGAGACTTTGCAACAGAACTGCAGCTGAAAAATGGTAATGGTGGTATACATTAGTGCTATCTAGTCATAAGTACTTCTTGTTATTACATTTAACATATGTAAAAATGAGATCTATTATTAAATCTAGCATACCAGTATCAAAGAATTACCCAAGCTATAACACTCAACTGTATCAAACATAAGCAAAAACTTCACCTTAAAAAGTTACACAGCTCAGACCTTCTACAAGTCAAAAGGTCATTGGCAATCATCAGTAGGGATGGGCTCAACACAGCAATAGTTAGAAGGCATTAGACAATAGTTGGGTAAAAACATTATTTCATACACAATTCCTAATAAGTTTTAAATATATAAGTAGCACTGAAAATAAAAAACTGGCTGTTTGCTGCGAGTTGAGATATGCAGTAAGTTAATTAGTAAAAAACCTGACCCTACATATTGCTTCATAAAAGTTATTTGCTCAGTTTGGCTGCATGTGGAATTAGAAAGGTAACAGAACAGCCCATGGCACTCAGAACTACAGTTTATAAAACTCACAGTGCATAGTATTAAAACTGTCCTTTTAAAATAGCAATTATTAATCCCATTATTAAACTCCATCTTTTCATCTGTTTAGCAAAGCCCTGTTGAATATAAAAATATTACTGGTAAGTTTTTTTTTTAGAGAAAAAAGTTAACCATTTTAATAGAATTAAAAAGAAATTTATGGGGACAGAATATAATGTTTAAAAAATCTCAATATTAACTGCACAGTTGCTGTTGCAAAGAGATGCAACAAAATCTTATACTGAAAAGCACCTATATATTCTACATTTTTTTAGGAAGGAAGATTCAAAACAACAATTATCTTAGGAACAGCACAATTAGAAAGCTGATTGGAAAAGACTCTGCATAACTTACTAATGTCTGCATATTTTTTTATGTTTTACACAAATTTGTGGCCAAATACACAGAATTATGCTCTTATTCACAAAACTAGAGAAACTTGTCATGCATGTTAAGAGTTTCCTCAGTCTAATACATCAGATTCAGAAAATTTTTGCAACCTACATATTACTATGGCAACTTTTTTGTTTCTTCAAAATGTAAATTAACTTTGAGGCTTTGTTACAAACTCTGTATTTCCTTTGTGTTTGTACATAATTTTTTCTCATATATGGTATCAGAATAGCTTTTTACTTTAAATGGCTACAGTTTATATAAAAAAATGAAGTTACAGTGAGAAGCTGAGATTAAATCAGTTTGTAAACACGTCTGCTTAACCTTGACTTTTAAAACTTAACAATAAATAAGTGAAGGAGAAAGCAATCAAACAAATGAGTTCTATGCCACAGATTTCTCTCTTTGACTTTTACAATTATAAACTTCTAGAAAATGAAAATATGCTGCATATTTCAGTCCTTTTCTTGCTCTTTTTACTGCTAATTCCATTGAAAGCCCCCTTACGGGGTTTTTATTCTCTTTTTTGTAACAAAAATTTTAAAACTCTGGAGAAGGAAGTATGACTGCTCTCGTTTTTTATGATGAAAATTGTGTTTTGATATGCCTCTCTAGTTCTGGACAGATGTACTAAGTTCAAGAACCTGACTGCCTTAAGATGCACCGGTGTCTACAGTTCCTGTTACAGTGAACATTACAGGAATTATGCAAGCCCAGAGATAGATCTGACATCTTCATCACCATGTAAGAGAGTCATAGCATCAGAATGAATCTGAAAGAAAAGCTATTCCTTTTAATTTGACTCCAGTTTCTTGTCTGCTGAAAAAAAGAGAATAGCAAATCTCAACTTGTGAACTGACAAGAATTTTCAATCTACTCATTAAAATACCTGCAGTAAATAGAGACGTTCAATACATTTTACACCATTACTAAATATATATAATTTCTATGAACTGAGTTCAATATTAAAAATTATTATAAATCTAATGCATTTTAGCTCTTATCATAATGGAGCTCACAAAAGAGAGGTAGAAAACTTTAAAACATGACAATACAATAAAACACACGTGAAAATGTGGGAGGTTAACAACATATAAAACTTGGTCTCCCTGCCATGGGCATCTAAGCAACCTGGTCTAGTAAAAGGTGTCCCTGCTATGGAAGGGGATTGAAATAGATCATATTTAAGGTCCCTTCCAACCCAAACCACTCTATGATTCTGTGATCTGTGCTGTCTTCCTAAGAGAACAGTTGCCCAGAGGTTTGCAACCAAGTAATCTAGAAAAATAACCATCTAGCAAAGGCAAATGACTTATAAAAAGGGCATAAAGCCCATGTTCATCCTAGTTCTCTATCAGTACTAGAAAAAAAAAAAATCAGACTATATTCTAACAAAATTAAATCAGGATACTGGTAATTCATTAGCTACTACACAAAACCCTAATGCCCAGTGAACTAGATCATGCAGCCTGCCCTATTCTAAGCTAAAAAATAGACTGAAACAATTTTATAATGGGTGAAGGGACAGTCAAGGCTATACTTATAGTTATATAAGCACACAGACAGTGGGAACATGGAATTTATTTCTAAGAGAGCCTAGAATCTAGGGGAAAAAAAACCCACAGTGTTCAGAATCATGAGATCCCTTGACCATTTCCTTTTTTGTCCATGTTCACCTGGGTGCATGCAGAAGGAAGCCGCATTCTCTTCAGAGAGCATGAAAGAGAAAAACCAAAAGTAGACAAGAACTACTAAAGAAATTCAGCATTGAGATGATGAAAAGCATTATGCTTCTGAAGAGACACTGAAGAGAAATGATATTTCATAACTTCTGTTATTTTAACTACTTGCTCATGTATAATTTAACAATCTTTTTCTTGCACTTCTTCTGTGAACAGCTAGCATCTCTAGACTTGTTAAGTGACTGCAAAGATACGGTTCTGGCTCTAGATAAAGCCTAAGTGCATAATTAAGTAGAAGCACATACTACTAACACTAATAATTTCACTGCATTCGAGTATGGAGCTACACAACAGATAATTTTTAGGGTCTGTGGAATAAGAAAAATAGCCTTACTTTACCATCAGGAAACAGTGTCATCAGGACCTGCAGTGCCCAAGTATGGCACAAGGAACTGTAGTGTGGAGCAGAACCTTCCCAGTTAAATACATGCTTCAATCAGTTGTTTTGAAAGAGTTTCAGTATGGATTATTTACCTCATACACCTTACAGATGGAAAGGACACTTTCCCAGGTCAATAAACCAAGGCAAAAATATACCAAAGTAGAACCTCGATGCTGCACAGGAGCATAGATGAAAACAGCAAGAAGTTCAACATAACTTCAATGGAGACAAGATTTAATTCCCAACATCAGTCAATCATATTTTTCCCTTCAACTTTCATACCTTACAGATTTACTTTCTTAAGGTTGTTACCAAAGTTTGAGTTTGTTTAAGTGAAAAGTCATGTGTGGTTTGCAAAATGCTTCTGGGGTCCAAAAAGTGCAACAAAAAAGAAAAACTGCTGCTAATTAAGCATATAACACCTTTTTTTACAAATATGTAACAGTACACATGATGCCTATATATCATGACTAAATGGATATTTGTCTAGCTATGAATTAACCAGTAATTATAATAAATCTCTTGGGCCTTGACATTAAATTAGTAGGTGGACATGGCCACAAAATGCTCAATACATGTTTTATCATGCAGTCTCTAACTGCAGGTAATGGGAGTTCTTGGGTCTTCAACCCAGATGAAAATCATGTCATTATTCACTAAATAACAGATAAAATACATGTTTAACATTTTAATTATCTTTAGGGAAGACATAGGACTTATTAGAATAATAAAATACAAGAAGTTTTACTAAAATGTTAATCAAAATAATGGAAAGTTGAAAAGAGTCAACAAAATGGGGCTATTACTATATTCTACCAAAGAAAATAACACACAGCAAAGTGATTTTTATCTTTAAAGGCTTGCATCTAAAACTCGTCAGCATCCATTATAATTCCATAAAATAAGATAAGGCAGCATCTGGTACAATCTATATAGTTTTATAGCCAAGTACACAAAAATGCTTAAAACAGTTACAAGATCTTTTCACAATAAATGAAGCTGAAGACTCTTTACTTCCTCTACCAGCATGTATTATAAAAACAAAGGCAAAAGCTAGAACAAAAGAGGAATAAAAAAGAACATTCATTTTTCTTAATGACTGAATAATACTTTTAAAGGATTAACAGATAATGGGGACCTGCTGATGCACAGGAAGAGAAAGTATCTTCAAAAGCATTTTAGTTTAATCTCAATTAGTTCATAGCCATAAGCAAGGTGATACTCAAGCACTGACCATTTCAAACAACTGTTTGATTCTCTTGAGGCTAAGTCTATTCCCAGATTCACAATGCACATCTCCAAAACGTGCAACTCTGAGTAATGGAGCACAGGTTTGGTTTTTTTCCCCTCCTTAAAGCCATAAATTTGTATTGAAAGAATAATGCAGGAAAAAAAAAAAAAGTAATTTAATACAATAAAAACAGTAGCAAATTTCAAAAGATATCATATAACATCATTGTCAGGATTAATTAGCAGTCAACACAAAACCACACGAAATGCAAGTGCTTTTTCAAAAGCTAGTGTAAAGGGACAAAGAAATTTTAACTTGTCATATAGTAACTTAAAAAAACTTTTATTTTTTGTCTTTTAAGAAACATTAGTGCTGCTCAAGAAAACAAGAACTAGTATCCAGCTCCTCTATATCTCTAAGCAGAAAACTTGGTAATGTGTAACTGTTCCACAGACACAAAATAATTCCACACAAAGCTTGCTCCAAGCACAAGCTATGGACTATGAATATATGTGGATTGCATGTCCATGTTTGGGGAGAGATGGAGGGGATTTAGAGATGTGTTCTATGAGAAGCTGCTGGAAGCTTCCTCTGTGTCCAAGGAAGCCAGTGCCAAGAGGTTCCAAGATGGACACACCGGTGGCCAGCAGCATCCAAAAAAGAGGGAGGCATGAGAATTATGGGAGAAAAACAGACAGCCCTGTTGACACCAAGGTCGATGAAGAAGGGGGGAAGGTGCTCCAGGTGCTGGAGCAGAGATTCCTGTGAAGACCATGGTGAATCAGCTGTCCCCCAGCAGTCCATGGGGATCCACAGTAGAGCAGAGATCCACCTGTAGTCTCTGAAGGACCCCTCCATGCTAAAACAGAAGGATAGATGGATGCCCAAGGCCTTACGGGAAGCCAGGAGCAGGCTCTTGGCAAGACCTATGGATCCAGGGAGAAAGGAGCCTATGCTGCAGCAGTCTGTCCCTGATTGACTAACCCCATGGAAGGACCTATGCTGGAGAACTTTGTGGAGGACTGTCTTCCATAGGAGGGACCCCATTCTGGACATGAGGAAGAGTATGAAGAGGAAGGAGCAACAGAGACAATGTTTGATGAATTGATTGCAACCCCTCTTCTCCATTCTCCTGTACCAATCAGGGGAGAAGGCAGAAAAATTAGGAGCAAAGTGAAGCTCAGGAAGAAGGGAGTCAAGGGGTGAAAGTCTTTTAAGATTTGGGTTTGTCTCTTGTGACTCTACTCTGATTTTCATTGGCAATAAATTAAATTAATTCTACCCTGAATTAATTCTTTATTAAGAAGAATTTGTCTGTGATGGTAATTAGTGACTGATCTCTCTCTGTCCTTATATCAACCCACAAGCATTTCTGTCAGCACAACTTGCTAATTCTCTTTTTTGCTACCAGATTTGGAGCTACACAGACATTAAAAATTGGACAGTACTGCATCAAGATACACACCATTGCAGACTGCAATGAACACAAAGCTTTTAATCACCCATAGCACCAAACAGGCATATGTTAGCAGAGAACTTTACGAAGCCATTTGCAGATCACCCTGTTGTGGGGCAGGTTCTGTGTTTCCCATACCAGAGGTCAGAGCAGCCATGAACATCGCAAGCAGCCACAGGATAACCTGGAGATAAGCCCTTCCCATGCTGGGGTAACAAGAGCAGACTGACAAAAACAAACAATCCTTAACACAAATCTACATCTTATAAGAAATACCAGAATGTGAATTAGACTAATATATCTACTTCACTGTTCATTGAACATGAAGAAGTACAAACAGAGCACAGTCCTGATTCAGGACAACTTTGAGTCCTAAATAGCTTGCAAGATAAACAGTACTTAAAAAGTAACCTTCATTTACATGAATCATGGTATTTTCTGTTACTCTTTTTTATTGTCTGTTTTCAAATTATATCTGCAATTCAAAAAAAAAAAAAAAGTATGATTTAGCTAATAAAATATAATAAAATACTTAAAACACCAGCTGATTTCTTGGATTTTTTTTTTTTTGTTCTCTGATACTTTCAGACCCTAAGATAATTTCTCATGAGCCTATTGACTTCAGCAGCCAACAGAAAATTGCCCTGAAGTTAGATGTTTAAATATCTTTCACCTTCGTAAGTTTTAGGTAAATGCACATTTCAGAGACTCAGACTTCAAGGGACTTCAAGAAATCACCCAGTCCACCTGTCTGGTTCAATTTAAGAATACTGTTCCCAACAGACAAGATTGTAATCTGAAAATAAAACTCTCCTATTCCACAACTTCTCAAGAAAATCTATCTCAATGCTTAACTGTTCTTGCCAATGGCAAGTTCTCCCTAAAGCACCAGCACAAATCTGTCCTGCTGCAACCTTTCCCAATGTCTAGCTTAAATTTCCCTCAAATCAGTTTGCATTCATTGCTTCTTATGATCTCCCTACTTTACAGAAAGGATGGTTTGTTATTCTCAAGGTAGAATTTTACCCACTGAAATCTCCTATCATGCTAGTAATCTCTTCTCTAAACTTGGTAACACTAGTGCCTTAGTTCTTTTTTCTAGGTCATATCTCCTAAAGATTTAGCTATTCCCTTTGTTCTCCTGTGGATCCACTTAATCTTTTCTCATGTGTGATTGCAGTTAAACAGGCAGACTTTGAAATACCACAAAGCTGTGTGGAACATTAGAAAGAAGCTGAGGTTCAGAAAATACTTGCCCATTACAAGTAATTTTTTTTTACCTGATAAATTAATACAATCTCCTTTCCTTTATATGGTCAAAAATAATACATCACTCATGTAAAAACACACATTAATACACGATCTGCCTTAAGAAAATATTAGTACTGTTTATTTCTATATTAATTTCCGAACATGTTACTCATTGCTTCTCACAAGACTAAAAACAATTGGTAGGAAGATCTATTGCTCTGAGTAAGATTTACTTGTGAACTGATGTGGTGCCAAAGGTAAAATATGAATAGGCAGATTCACTATGGCGTGTTGGATTTCTAGAACAAACACAGAAAGCACATTTATGCAAATAATAGTATTTTATTAAACTGAACTTACTATCACTATGGGTTATAAGTAGCACAAGGATATTATTTCTAACAAAAATAAATCTTAGCTAAAATGCAGTACTGGGTGGGATAGATATCTCAGTTGGCCAGTCATATTCAGCTGAATGATCAATTCCAACTGGGTTATCTAAATACTACCATAAAACAAATACTGTTATTTTAATTAGTACAATTGTGTTGCATCTTTTCTTCATGTGATTATAAAGAACTCTTTTTTAAATATATACACAAAGAGAATAATTTTACCTATATTTTGACCAGTGAATTTAAAAAAAATATGGCTTCTCTCAGCAATATTATATTGAACTCAACTTGTAAGTAAATGATTTTTTTTTCCATTTGGCCTTTTTAGTTCAGTTTCAAAAAGTCTCAGTTGTGTGTGTCTTGTTTGGGCAGTTTAATATTTGATACAGTGTATGCCTGCTAAGAAACAAGAAAAATAAATATTAACCAACAGATCTAAAAAGCATGCACTTTTGTATGATGTGACTCACACCAGTCTATAATACTGCCTTTAGGAACAGGTGGTGCTGATAAATGCTGAGAAAGGTCAATAATTCATCACTTGTGCTCCTGGGCTATGAAAACAGGCAATTTTAAAAAGGCTACTGAAAAATCTCTTACTAATGTTTTTTTTTAACTTGCTCAGTTTAGGAAAACCAGGAGATTTATACCATCGATGGTGCAGTTCCCTGTGAAAACATCCAAGTCGTTCATATTAAACACCCAAAGTGAAAGACTATTCCAAAGCTTCCTCCCATGGGCAGAAAACCTGTCAGACTCCCCCTCTTGGTACATTCCAGCACAGCAGATGCCACAGAGAGAACATCTTTCCTGCCTCCCTGAAAAGAAAATGATTGAGAATTTTGTCTGCATTGTTTTCTTTCACTGCTACTCTTCTCTAATCCTATTGAAAAAAACAAAGAAACAAAAAACAATGGACTGGAAACATAAAAAAATTTCAAATACAAAGATATTTTATCTTACAGCAGGACCTCCTCTCATTTTTCTGCAGCTCCAATGTGCCACACACCATCACATAGCCACTGAACTGGGTCTTAATTCTATTTAGTTGCCATAAAACTATACCAAAAATGCAAAGAAAGACTGGATACCTTTCACATTTTCTTTCCTATTCAAGCCCCTATTCAAGCTTAGGGCTTTTCAATCACTGATTCTGTTTCCTAGATAGGAACAGTAAACCTTCCACTTCTGCATTTTGTTCCTCTCTCTACCCTGATGTCCTGCACTGAAAATGTCATTCATATCTGCCTCTTCACAACACCCGTCCAAAAAATGTATGGAAGACAGACAGTAGAAAAAAATTATACTACAGTGCATTAAATGTAACAAACTCTTCAGCAAATTTGCAGCTGGGACACACTGTCCTCTACTCAGTTTTGCTATATATAGGTAACATATGCAGCACATCTGGTATGCAAGGTATCTTACTGTTTTGAGAAACAGGTAAAGCATAAAAGGGAAAACTGAAAAAATAAAACAAAACAAACCTTCCTCCCCCCCCCCGCTATATTCTTAAAGTAATTATCTTTCTGCATTTAACTGGTTCAAGTATTTTTTTATGTTTTAAACATAAAAGAAAAATTAAAAGATAGCAATATTATCTGTCATACTAAGTCACATTCAAGTTCTTTCTAGGAAAATTTTGAGGGCCAAAGGCTCAAAACGTTTTAGAAGATAACAGCTCCTTTCCTCAAAAGGTTTTACACAGCAGTCAACATTAGCAATACCAGCTTCCTCAAGCCATCAGGTTATATGAGCAGAAAGCTCTTTAAAAAATCATCTTGGGTATACTCTCAGTAGACATTTTCAAACATTAGCAGAAGTAGCAGAGTTCTTTGGGATTACACAGCTAAATAGAATATGTGTCTTATTATTGTCAGTGTCAAAATGTACATGCTACAACCAAAAATATGCATAAAGCTTTTTCTGTAGTTTTAGAGCTGGATAAAGTATTTAAATCTGTATAAAAAGTGACAGAAAAAAAGATATTAAGTATAAACTTAGGCAACTGATTATGTAAGACTGCATTCTTTTTTTAAAAATTTCTGTAGTATTTTCCACTATTGTGACACTAATTCCTATATATAGAATTGACACAGAAGTGCCTACAAGTGTAACCAATAATTGCTAATTTTTGCTTGAGGGAAGAAAAAGATAACTACGAAAAATTTGCTAAACAGGTGCCTTATTCATATATATATAAGTATACACTAAAGTGGCAGAAATTATACTAAATTTTGGTTTATAGCCATAATCATCTGATTATAAAAGAAGTACTGGAATTCTCTTGTCTCAGCTACTGCAGTGTATCAGCAGAAAATCACCTTATTTTACAGAGCTTACTGAACATCTACCCAACAGATTAGGAATCTAGTTTTGGGATCTGAATATTCCAATCCCCTATACTTTAAGAAAGATTCTTGAGATTTAATCTGCTTCCATGCAGTCCCTCTCCAAACAAGGCTAACATCACCCAAATCTAAACCATTCAAAACATCAACACACCTTTTGATAAATTAGACATTTCTATCTCCTAATGAACTATCAACACACAAACAAAGCTTTAAAGTATATCCAGGGCTGTAACACACCTTGGCTGCCATGTACACATACCCTTCTTAAGTTACTCCATAACTGCCCTACTTTCCTCGAGACTCAGAGACACATTTAGAAACTGTATCCTTTACCTTTCCCCATCACTGCAGTGTCTGAATGGTTAAAACCTTCTACTACATGAAAGAGGTCCTTGTCAGGGGCAAAGGATTTCCCACAATTGATGGGGTGTAACATCAACTCAAATGTTTTTCATTTCTCTTTGAATAAATGTGTTAAACAATATTAGATAATGAATCACCTAAAATTAGATGTGGGTAGTGAATATACTTGGTTACTTTTAATTTTCAATAGTCTGTGCAAAAAGTTTTAGATACTGAAATTTTAAACACTCCATACTGACTGCAGCTGACTAGAGTATGTTAAACTGCTTTGCTTGAAGATCAGACAGGCATGGGACTGCAATTATATATCACAATACCCTTTTCTGGGTTCACAGCTCTATTCATCTTTTAGAAACACTGAAGGACAGATTGGACATAGGGGAACGGATTAGCCACAGGGTGACCTGTATTTTCACACAAAAGCCTAAGTGTGGAAAAATGGCACCCTGTGTTACCCATTCTTTACTTCCTGAAAAAAACATATTCATGAAAATAGACATTTAAACAGCTCTTTCCCACTCATCTCAGAACAAGTGTTCATTGTTTCTTAACACCATTTATACAGTAGTAATGTAATGCTACTACTAAATTGCCTCAATTCACAAATGTATATAAAAATATTGAAGAATTAAGACAAGCCCACTTCAGCACAGGAACTAAAATTAAATCAACACGAAATTAACATTAATTATGAAAAAGAAAAATCTAAGTTGCCTGTTGCAACATACAATTTCATATTTATGAATGGGATTGAAGGAGGGTTTGGTTCTGGTAATAAGTTTCAGCTGGATGTCATGGAAGTTCTACACACTAGCCATGCAGTAGCCATGCAGTACAACTGAAATTATAAAAAATACATTGTGTTAATAGGTCATAAGAGCATAACCTACCACACAACATCAGTAATTCCAAGTGAGTAAAAGGAAAATGAACACAGAAAAATACATGTAGTAATTATATAATTTTGTATGAAGTGTAGATTATGGCAGTTTTCTGTTAAAATCCATCTCTGGAAAAATAATAAGCAGTAAATATTTTGAAACATGCAAAAATGGAAAGAATATCCATTAATAAATCAGGTTTGAGCTTTAATTATTTTTACATGTCATTCTTCTTAAATCAGTTGTCCTGCATACAATAGAGATGCTTGGTGTATGGACTTGTACCAACTTGTCTCAGAAGATAGGTGTTATCAGCTAATCTGATCAAGCTAGTCAAACTGGTAGGTTATTTGAATGTTCCTTGGGACAACAGAAAGTTATCCTTCTGCACAAGCAATAATCAAATTAAAATGTCCAAGCATTTAACTTAGGAATTGACCACACAGCTGAGTTACAAACAGCAAGCCTGTGTAGCTCATTAGGCTCCAATGGGAAATTAATCTCTTTGCCAGGAAATCAACAGTCTAACATCATGTGCAATGAGACATAGCATTCCTAACTTTTTATAAAATTATAATGTACAGGGATAACTCTGACATCAGAAAACTATTTCCAATCTTATGAAGGTAGCGAGGTAATCTCACATGTGTTCTTCTTTATACATATTTACTTAATAAACTAGTTCTTTCCTCACAATTTTTCTCTTTGTTTTCTTATTGAAAGTAACATAAAACACCAGGTTCAAAAATGAAAAAAAGTAAATGTAAATCTTATTTTGCAAACTGCTTACAAGACGTAGTTTAAATCCAGTGTTATTTATTTCTCATTCTTTTATATGCCTTCATTTAGATATCTTATGCTTAAACCACTCACTCTTATTGGATATTTTAAAAGTTCTTCATAAAAAAAATAGCTCAGTCATACCATGCAGACTTTCATTCAACTCCACCAAACTATTCAGTGTCTACAGGAAGGAGGAAATAGATACACTGCTGAAGTAATTGTATGGAAAGGGCCAAAATGCTATCGTGGAGATTATCACCTGTCAAGAAAAGTCTGACAGCTGTCCCAATATACGCAATTTACAGTCAGTATATAGCTCTCATTGCTAAAGAAAGCAGAAATTGTTTTGGAACAAATATAAACAAACTGATCTAATTAAGTTTTCCAACAAGCTGAAGAGCTTCACTTTGCTGTCTGCAGTCCATGTTAAAAATGGTTATAATTGCTAGAAAAATGTAGAATGTGTTAAAAGTCCTTCATGTTCTACTATGGGATCTGTTTTTATATAATAATTTGCTAGCTTTCTATTCCTACAAGGCAGGATGCAATATTTTAATGGAAACAAAATGCTGCTTGTTTTAAGGATTTTTTACAATAACACAGACCTCAAGCCCTAAAGACTGAAGAAGAAAAAAATCAGTATAATGGCAAATAGAGTAAAAAAATAACCTGAAAGTCTGCAAAATCTCCTCAAAACAGGCCATGTCATTAGACAGATATATAAAAATACAGTTGTCTGAGCATTTGAAAAGAATGTTAAATAAGTCACTATGTGGGAGGCATTGCACACAATGCAATTACAGCATGGGTAGGCTTCTTAAAGGAGAAATCTTTAGCACTGGAGGTATCTGAATAATGTTCCTAAATTAACCAAATCAGGCAAATCAGAGTTTATTAATTTCAGAAAAAAAAAAAAAATCTGTGAAAACACAGAGTCTCATGCTTTGCTTAGACTGACACTAAATTAAAATCAGTACTGACGCTTCAGAGGTTGCAAGGTAGTCACTTTGCCCAGCCTTGAGTGAAACTTTGTCCCAGTCACAAAAAAGTTTTTTCCCTGCTTTACACAGCCAGTGTTCCAAGCTGAGCTTGGCTCCTTTTCCCTCCAGCTATATCCTCAACTATATTACAGTTGTAAAAAAAGAAAAAATAGGTTCACCAAAACCCCCATATTGTTGTGTTATCTTTGTTAACACTGCTTAAAAAACAGAACTGGACTTTTCCATACACCATGATATATATATATACATTTTTCAGGATTCACACTTGAATCTCAGAGTAGAATTTGCTATACAAGTAAAAAGCTAACTAATTATTTTAGCAATAGGTGTAAAAAAACCCAAAATACTAATTTCCTGAGGGAAGAAAACAAAACAGAAAAGAAGCAATACAAGGTTTACTTCCCAAGAAAATTCCTCTACTCACTTAAGCAAACATTTTTTCCACCCAATTCAAGTAGGAAAAAAAAAAAAAATATGAAAGCCTGCCTCACAATTCAAATTATTTTCTCATGTAAATTGTAATCACAGTTTTCTGAACACAAGGTGGTAAAAACAGAAGCCTTGAAGCCACGCAAAGGCCTCTTCCCGTTTCGGGGCAGTGAGGAGAAGGAAGACGCTGAATGCCCAGGATTTGCTCTGCCCTGCCCTTTCCATAGAACTTTAGTGCCATCTATTGAAAATGTACTGAATAAGGAAGAGGCAAAGGATGCCTATTGATTTGGTATAAAAATAAGACGTTTACTTG